>NC_051162.1:132306840-132606840 GCF_013339745.2 Dermacentor silvarum
ATAAATACAATCGGTTAAAATATGTCGATATAATCACTTATTTATACATCACTTATTTATAAACAGCTTGATAGAAGCTTCACTTTCACATGGATTGCAACATGTATGTAATTTATATATATATATATATATATATATATATATATATATATATATATATATATATATATATATATATATATATATATATAGTCGCAGCTAAACAAGATCCAGGCAGAAAGGACCGAGTAACCAAGGGCCATAGCCCTGCAAGTGGTCACAGCAAGAAGGTAGATTATGGAATCTGAAGGATTCGAAGCAAATTAGGAACAATAGAACCCATTAAAACCACAAAGCTCAACGTATCACTTCTGCTACCCTGCGTTCGGTACTTGAGAATTTGATTGGAAGTGCGGGAAACGTCTTTGATACCCTGGACCGAGTGTTCGCTTATTGAAAGCTCAGCAAACCGACAAATAATAAACTAATATACTAATTATTTTTAGATTTATTTGCGGGTTTGTTCATTGCTCCAATAAGTTCATCACAGTGACGCAGTTTTATTTCTAAGTTGTGCAAAATTTTATTTTGTGTCTTTGCCTTCAATTGCTTGTTTTTGTAATTGTGTTTTTAACTATTGACATTTTTTTGTTAACTTTTGTATGCTGGGCTTGTAATCAGTTACATTCTTGTTGTTAAGTTCGACCTGAGCCTCCACCAAGATTTTAATTTGGTTTTTGCTTGATGTAGCCCGCCAGAAGTATGTAGTAAAGTAAGTACATTGAAGTTCATTAAGCACGCTTTTGCAGAGCACGTGCTTCTAGGTCCTTGCGTTCAAGGGTCCTGTTGAGGCACTAGTACCACTGACACCCACATATTTTTTTATATCGTCCCATCACTGCATATATTTTATGACCATCACACGCATCATACCTCACGTGTCATTCTCATCGTTTTAATGCATATATATTCTACTCACGTCTTATGTTTTTAGGTCTCTATATATAGCCGTGTGACATCTACCCTTCAAAATTCACATACTTCAAATTCACAACTAATTAGCATTGCCTTGGCGCTCTTTGGGCACACATGGCCCTTGCGCCAATAACATCTGATAAAATCATCAAGTACATTGAATGATTTGCCCTTCGGGCGAGACTGCGATAAAAACAAAGAACGCGAGAGACCGCCGACACATCATTGCGCGTCGAGTTTCGCAGTGCCTGAACAAACAGATTAGTTTCGAGAGCGACTCGCGAAATAAAAAAAGAGTAAAGATTCGAATGTCGGGATTCACTCTCGACTCTCACGTTACCATCGCGGAGTCCGCTGCCGCCGCTTCCGCATTCACATCCAGCGCGTGTCGGTCTCCCTTGCATGAATAATGACATGGAGAACACCCGGAAGCGCGCTTTATCTGGTTACGCGGGCTCTTGAATTACAAATAAAGGATGCGGTTTAGCACCCGCCTCTGGCAAGGTTACATCATGGAGCATTAGGCGTACGTGAGATAGTTTCGAAAATCACTGCACGGTGATCGAGTTACGAGGCGTGTCGAGTTTTTTTTTTTTTAACGTAAACCTGCCAGCACACAAGTGTTTCTGCATTGCGCACCCCATGTCGGAGTACGGCAGCAGCCGCGGCCTAGAATCGGAATGGCTGACAACTTTAACCTTTCAGGAGTGAGCGCCGATTTTGGGTTCGCTGATATGCCTCTGGAGCGGCTCTTTCACTGTTGTTGTGGAAGCGTAGTTTGCCGATTCAACGTATTGTAGTGCTCATCTCAAGCAGATATAGTTTTCAGGGGGGGGGGGGGGGGGGGGGGGCACTTGACCGGGGACGGCGTAGGTGAGGAGAAGGGAATAGGCTAAGCAGGCCGAATACTAATGTAGAAATTTCGAGGTGGGTTGGTCCCCGGTGTGTCAGCCCTGGCTATGCCACTGATATGTAGAGTCTCCATGGTTTCTGCGTGGTTCGTTGCAGAAAGCAGTGTGCACAGCTTTTAAAGTTTAATTCACTGGTCAACTCGCAGTCCCGCTCGGACAGGCCGGCGTTGGAACGCACCGTCTTGAACTGGGGAGTCGGTTCACGAGACAAGTCGGCCGCCGGTGGGCTCGGGCATAAAGCGGAACGAATGCGCTTTGCGGAGATTACTGTGCCACGAGGCGGAACTCGTTTAAGCGGCTTGAAGACCGCCTTTCACAACTGGCGTTTCTAAGCAGCAGCTTGCATAAAAGTGTCGTTCCTTTTATTCCAGAACAGTTGTTCAATTCGCTTCCGAAGCCGCTAGCCCTCTTACACGACTGCATCTGTCACCGTAAAAGCGCTCGTCTCTTCGTCTTTCGGGAAAATCTTCAAGAGTAAAGTCGGCCACAAAAGCTTGTGAGAGACGGGATTTGCGATAAAGCTGAAATTCCACGAGGCCTGGCCATATTGGCTCGGATTCAAAGTTTCAATCTGTATTACCGTCTTTGCGAACTGCATAATGATTCGCTAATTGCAAACGCCATGCTTTAGCAGAGCAAAAATTTACATTTGCCGTAGACCTCATGTCCCGTAAACTTTTGTTGCCAACTTTACGTGTAAGTTGCCTTGATTATGACACACTGAAAGATAAATACCTAACTGTGGCCACCAGAAAAGAAAATCACAAGTAGGAAAAAAAGAAAAATAAACCAATAAAGACATCTCAAACATGGGATTTTTTTATCACATACTAATCCATATTTTCTCTCCCTCTATTTTGCCGTCCCTCTTCCATTCGTCCTTTCACAATTCAATGACCAAAGTATGCGTAGAGGCGTCGTAAGTGCAGCACTTTGGGGGAGTTCGTAATGCATGATTCGGTGTACTCGCTGGTATATCGCGCCAAAAACTATCACAAAATCGGAATTGTCGCCTCGATGTTCGTACGTTCCGAGTACCGCGCAAGTGTGGCATAGGAGCAGTAGTTACATATCACTACTCTACGAAAATGGCATACGTGGCACGAACATGGCTGCTGAGTTGCACGACGACACAATCACTTTCTCGCTCAAAGACAGAGAAAATCGAAACCCCGATGCTGCATTTGCGAATATTATTTCGAATCTCGCGCGCGATATTCCCACTGATTTGCCACGCGTATACGTCGTTTCATTTAACGGTCATATGTACGCGTAGCAATTACGCTCTCCTAAAACCACCATAACCCACTTTACCGCCGGGAATCTTCCTCGCGACGTTTTTTTTATTTCCGAGCGCACCACTTGCTCGCACTCCTGGAAGCACTGTTGTTGACAGAACGCAAAGGCGCCAAGGCTATTTCGTAGAGAGAAAGTCCTTTTTTGGAGAGCGAAGCGGCAGCGTCAGCGTCGCTCGCTGCGACTGTGGCGCCCGAGGCGCTAGCAGCGGCCGAGAGAGAAACGAGAGCGCGAAAGGAGAGAGGAGTCTCCTGGTTCTCCGTCGTCAACGCTCGCCCGTTCGTCGGTGGTGCCGTTGGAGGTTCGTGGTCGGCTCAACACCGAACGTGCCCGCGCGCTGCGTCACTTCGTTGGACCATGCCAGGCACCGTGGCTGTCAACCTGCGTCAGATGTCCATGTCGCGGACTTTCCTCCGTGCGATGCCCGTGGTGAGGTCGGTCGCCGCTGCGCGAACGGCCGCCGCCAGACGATGTCTCTTCGACGTCGACCACGAGCAGGTGAAGCGCGACCTGGAAGAAGAGAAGCGTGCCCACTTCGCCCGTTTCGCCGAAGCGTACAACTTCGATCTCAGCACGGAGACGCCCCTGCCCGGCCGCTTCGAATGGGAGAGCGTCGCCGAACGGCCCGCGGCTGCGCCCAGCAGCGCGTCGGAAGCAGGGGACGCCGTCGTTGCTTCGGAAACAGAGGACGCCGAGGCAGCGATAGCGCAGCGACCCCAGCGACCAGTGTCACCCCCTAGGCAACGCCTCATCTCCGGTGAGTTTGTCGAAGCTGCGAACGTGGTGGGCGGTCGTCGTGAGAAAAAAAAAAGTGCCCCTTCGACGGCGATCGTTATGTTTTTGCTGCGTTCGACGCAGTTTTGGCTCCTGGAGTTAGGCTTAGCCGCCCGACGGCCAGCTTCCACGCATCGCAAATGGCGTAGACGGGACAGCCGAACGTTGGGGCAGTCGCCGTTTTGAGTGGTGTTCTGTGACGCATGTTGCATCGTGCGCGGTTCTGCTGCTGCGCGCGCTGTTGCTTTCGAACGGCACGGTGCGCCCGTACACCGAATTTATGTGCGGAAATTGCGGCGAGGCCCCAAAATATTACTCTTCCGGAATGGGGCGTGGGTCGGTTCCCGAGCTGTTTGAAGCGACAACGGCGTACGAGGGTTGTTTGAGGTGGCGCCATCTCCCGGAGGTGACAGAAACGAGCGGCTCTCGTGACCTCGCACACTGTTGCTAGATTGCGCTTCCCGCGGCTTGCGCTGCTCGCGGTCAAATGCGGGGTCGCTGGCCCGCGCTGGATGCTGCGGCCGGGAAGGCGGTGGTGTCATTGCGTATTTTCGCCGATATTTCCTTTCATAAGCAGCGCATGCATGCACAGAAGCGTCGGCTGCGCGGTTAGTTCAAATCAAGGATATAACAAATGTAGATTTCTAGAGTCGATAATCACGCTGATAAGCGCGCTTCGTAGCTCATCGAATGCCAGGGAAAAAAGATTGACAGACTACCCGCTTGTAAGCCAAAGCACTAGTGGCTTCCCAGAGCAGCCTTGCCTGGCTACAGTCGGTCCGTGTTATTCGGCTGTCATCGATGATTTAGGCCGCAGTCGCCTTTAAAAATTGTCACGTTTAGAGTTATGAACTGGTCAGAAAACCATTTTCTGTGGCCTTACGATTTAGTTGGGAAAGCTCTAGAATTTTCATTCATTTATTTTTCCGCAGCTGCGCACACCTTCAATCTACCTAGAGGTGATAGTAATATACCACCAGAGGCCGTTGCCCCATGATTCCTTGTAAAATATCAGGTGCCGCCTCAGTAACTCTATGCACATCGCAGGGCTACTAGTTTTACTGGCTAAAATGGCGGTCCCTAAATGGACACTAAATAGAATAGGTCTTAGCCATTTTTAACTACCTCTCTACAATGCCTAACGCTGTTACCTCGAGAGGAGTCTATGTAAAAAAAAAAAAAAAAAAAAAAGAAAAAAAAAAAGAAAAGAAAAAGACGGGTGGCGTCCTCCACACCTTGTTGACTTGGACGGTTCTGCTCAGGCCTAGTTGATTCTTTATCGGCAAAGGCCGACTGCAATATATTCTAAACGAGCCAGAGACTGAACTTATCAGGAACTTTCAGTAAGCCACAGCCAGTCCCAGTACAAAAAGACCAGTGAAGTAACACTTACGAACCTGCGCTTGCATTTCGAACCGAAATTAAGGAAATCCAGCTTTGCCTTTTATTTTGGCTTCTAGTAAGCAATCTATTACCGTGAAATTGACGAAAACAGCGTTGTAAAATAATTTTAGCAGTGTAAACTGGTGTAGTGTATCTCTTTAGTGTCACGTTAAGTTTAGCCGTGGACAGAATCATAGGTACCGGACCGTTACTTCTGGCGAAACTTCCTGTGAACTATAAAAATTAAGGTGGTTGGCACATGTTATAATAAAGAAAAAAAGTGAGGAAAAAAATAAGGTGATGTGGAATGGGTCCTAAAGCACGGAAGAAGATTCCTTTCTTTGTGTGTAAAATACAGTTAAACTTCTGTCGGTGTTACGATTTCCGTGACTTGCTAAAGCTGCTTCAGTTTATCGCAGGTGAGGTGGTCGAGTGGTTCATATTAATTTTCCGGCCTAGCTTATCCGTCTGCACTGGCTGCTGTAGTTGTCGACAACGTACTGCGTGTCCGCAGACTTCCTCTTCGTCGTCCGTAATCTCTCGTGCCTCAAATTGAACGCTGCCCTGGTTCCCACGAAGCGCGCAGGATTGTGTTCCTCGTTGAGAGGCACACGCGAATCTTGAGGCCAGGCGTAGGGATTTGCGCGGTGCTTGGTGGCGATTACGACATTGAGGCGTCGGAGATGCATCTATCCGCGGTGGTTGGGGGTTGTACTACGGTCCTGTCCTCCGCGGGTTATTAACGGTGACAGCGCGAAGATGAAGGCACGTGAGAAGAAAATACACACGTGTCGCTCGTACTTTATTTGCGCTTAATCTTTTTTTTTTTGTATATTCAAATCGTGCGCCTTGTATCATTACGTTGGCGTTCATCGCCAGACCACCTATACTCGTCCTTGCACTCTTCCACTCATTGCTAATCTGCTCCCTGCAGTTGGTGGCAATCAAGTGGAATGATATTAAGATGTTCCACTTAGTCAAGCTTATCTGGAACAATGTTAAGGTTGCGGTAACACCGTTATGCCGTAACGTTGGCGAGAAGCTTGAGCGAAGGAAGGGCCAACGCTCGAGAAGATTAGTTCCACCTAGGTTACAATTAGCGAATGTAACATTTACTTAGCGGAACGAGATTAAGTGTGTAGCTAACCCTCATTCTACGGCAAAAAAAAAGAGAGAGAGAGAGAGAGGGAAAAAAACGCAAGTGGCGTGATGCTTCGCCACATAACATGGTTGTGCGGCAGGGAATCGCCATTTCACGGAGCTCCTGCGGCGCTTGCTCGTAGAGCCGATAACAGTGCGATGCCGCATTCTAATTAGTTTACTTACGCGTATAACACACGAAACATGTTTGTATATGACTGATGCTTTCCGTGTTTATCGGGTAATAAAAGTAAACGCAGTTCTAACTAAAATCATCACCTCGTGAACATCGCTTTGGAAAGTAAACTAATACCAAAGGCGGGACTAATACCAATATGCCGCCATCTTTGTACGTCCCCCCCCCCCCCCTCTTCCCCTGTAGCATAGCTCGAAATGTGAAAATATGTCGCTAGAGACTAGCGCAGTTTGAAGCGTTGCGCACAACTTGCGGGGAACGCAGTACAGAAGAAAGAGGTCGCCGATGCTCAAACTAGGCTTGATCAATCTATTATTGTGCATGCATTGGTATCTTGTGGTACGTTGTTTCGCGCCCCCACGGCGGCTCTCTGCTAATGGCGGTTGCATTAAAACGAACAGGAACGCGATATGGCTTATTGACATTGCATTTCATAAGTAGTTCAGTTCTTAGTTCAGCTTTTAGTTATTTGCTTGAAACGAGCGCCCATACTTTTTGTATAGTTTCACGACGACATCGTGCGCCCTGGCAACCTGTTATCCACGCAAAAAGAAAGAAAGGACGCCAACCGAGACAAGCTTGTGTTTGGCCGTTTGTTGTTGGTGTAAATGAGCTCTCTCTCTCTACTTCGCCCTCCCATTTATTTTTCCTACGTCATCCTTGATAGCACTTTCCGACCTCCACTTATCTCCAGTTTCAGTTCTCACTGTCACGTTGCCATAGTGGTTGGTTTTCGCAATGTGTGCAGGCCGTCAATGTGCTATAGGAAGCTGCGTGTAAGCACGCAGCCTTCGGAACGTGGCCTGTGGGGTCTCCTTTGTATTAACCGTTCACCCCGCAGGTCACTTCAGGCAGCGTTCAACACGCATAACGATCGACAGGAAGGGAAAGCTCTAGTTGCGATAATAACTAGGGGCTGACAAAAAGTTGGCTCCAGAAACATTCCTTGTTCGACCACCGGTTATGACTCGTTATGAAATTAGTAACGCACAATAATGGCTAGAAAAACCGGAACAGTTTACTGCGTCCTGTTTACTGATTCTTCGTTTTGTAGTTTAATGGTATACGGGAATTCGGGCGTTCACAACACTGGTACAAGGAGAAGCACGACACAAACGTCGTTTCTGTTTTGTCCTCGCGTTTTGTACGCTTACCTTTCCGTGTGTCTTGAATGCATAATTAACTGTACTCGGATTTCTGTCCTTCTTCAGTGCAGGCATGAATGGTGCACCCCTCTGATAACCGTGCTAATAATCATCCTGTGTGTGCCTCTTCGCAGACTACTTCCAGGTGCGCAAGAGACTGCCGCTCCCGGAGAAGAGTCCCCAGCAGCCGCCGGCCAAGATGGCGAGGCTGATGGTGGCGCCGGAGTCCGTGCCTTAGCCGAGGGGGCGAACACCGAGCGGCAACCGCAGCGCCGCCGCGAACCGCCCGATGAAGAACCCCCGTGCCTTCTTTTTGTGTGTGTGTGCCCGCTCGTGGGTGATGATGAATGATCTCAATGGCTGCTGCCCCCCCCCCCCCCCCCCATTCCCTTCCCCGCCTTTTCGAGCCCTTTTGTTTTATCTCTCTCCACGCTCTAAGGGACGCTACACCTTCTGGGTTGCACCGCAGTCGCGCAGCAGTCGTCGCCATCTTCGCGCCAGCTCCGTGTCAGTGCCGCAGGTTGCTTTACCTTTCACAAAAGGAGCCCTGCGTGCAACGTCTCGCCCAATTGCGAGGACCCGTCGTGACTCGACGCTGTCGCGTCAAATTGCCCTGCAAACGGGCCATTCAAGTTGCAACTAGTGCTCGACGCAGAATTGGCCTGCGGTCTTGCAAGTTGTGGACCCGTCACCCCGGTCGGATGTGGGGCTAACGCCTTCGAGGCTAGACTACGCTACGTGTCAGCTGGCAGTACCTGTAGCCTGGAGTGGTTAGCAGCCGCATCCATGCGCGTCTGAGCGTTACAGTCGCGAAAACAACCGGCACCCAGTGCCGTTGAAGAAAAGGTGAAACGCGCGAACGATGGCACGGCTGTTGCTGTACCTCGAGCGGTGTAACGCCCCTTTTTAATTGTCTTTATTCTTCTTCTCCTGGAGTGAACACATCCCCCCCGTACCTGATCAGAGCGCCGTCACCAACACTACCACCGAGTTCCTAACTCCAGCCCACCCACCCCACCCAATCACGTCGTCGTACCCTTTTCCACGATCTCAGCCACACAAACTCAAACAGAAAAGGGGAGCGCCGTCTTTTTTTTTTCCTTTCTTTCCTTTTTTTTAAACAAAAAAATGATATCTAGCATTTTTATTTTGTTTTTACTCGATTTTATTGATACAAGCGCGCGCCTTTGTTGTTTTTATAGAGATGGCGGCGGCCTCAGCCCACGTATAAGTGTCCGGGCCGTGGCAGCCTCGGCAGTGTGCAATAGGCGCCGCACCAAGGCGCCCCAAACACGTCGAATGTACAGAGAGCCTCTATTCGCAAATAAAGAGTGTGAGAGCCGCCTTCACCGTGTGTCCTTGCTTGCTTTGCTTTCTGCCCTGTGGATCGTACGTGTTCCTCCTAGAGGACCAGGTCTGGAACACTGTGGACAGACAGTCGCGGTGCGTAGAGCACGCGGTGGTGACCGCGTCTGCACATGATTACGCCGATGGATGCCGCGAAGGCAGCTGAAAATTCAAAGGCGTGCGCTCTCTTCTCGAAAGCGACACTCCAGCCGCCAGCGAGGTGACGTCACAGGCCTGGTGCTTTGACGTCACAAGTGGAAACCCACTAGGAGACGGCAGCATCGGAACAACTCGGGAATCGCCCGCGAAACGTGGAGCGTGCAGAACCACCTCTGCAAATGTGCCGAAATGCGCCCTCGGCTCCTTTATGGGAGAAGGCAGGGGTGTGGGCACTTTTCGAGGAAACAGCCTCTGCTGGGGTGAGGGTAATTTCTCACCACTGCTCAACGACATTTCATTCGCTCCTCTCTCGGCTGCTACTGCTGAGCCATTTCTGAAAATTATTGCAGTAGAACAGTCCCTGAATGACCCTTTTAGGACTCTGTATATATAAACCGCAAACTTCGACACGGCCTGGCGAAGGGCCCTAAGGAGGAGAAAGTTACACGAAGGATATCTTCATTTTTGCTTCTAGATGTGCAAAGTGCACCGAGAATAAGGAGATTCAACGAAAAAAAAAAAAAAAAGAAACCTTTTGTGCAATAGGTGGGTGGGCAGTACCAGCCGGAACACTGAAAGTGAGCTTCACCCTAGGCCACTTATGGTTTCGTGTGGAACTTGCATGAACAGTCCTCGTCAGTTGTGAAATGGAGGTTCGCCTTGCTCTACACTGAATAACGCATAGCTCAGGCGTACTCACTCGCGAGAACACTTCCTCCGCAATCGTTCCACAGGCGTGGCACAGAGCGTTAACAAGTGACGAAGCTAGGCGCAATTGGTTGTGACTGAACACCGCAGCGAGCGCCGGTGAACGTGAGTACGAGGGAACGTGAGTGACGGTGATTTTGGGAGGACGTGAGTACCAACGTGGGTGACTGCCGGCCAGTGTGTATGCATGAATGTATGGCGGCAAGTGTGAATGGAAGTGACTATTGCGTGCGAGTGTTCGTGAGTAGATGAGTTGGCGGGAGAAGGAACGAGAGAGTACCGAGTCTACGATAAAAAAAGAGGCAGTTTCACCCGAAAGGCGAAGCATCGATTGCGATAGCAAACTAGTGTACAGCTATATTAACAGTTAGTGTACTAACTAAATTAACAAGCATGGTGTCACGTGCACACAAGCAAACATGAACGCATCTCACTATAGATGACCGCGGAAACTCGCTGTCAAAACGCTGCGTGAGTAAGCGTGGCAGCAGCGGCGTGCGAATTGAACTTCGTCCCGCCGCACGCATCAACGCGAACTAAGCCTCGAAAACACCGCAGGGTGGTGCTGGTGGTAACCATTTATTAAGGTGTTATTTACATAGAGGTTGTTCGCAAAAACCAGCCCTTAGTGGGCCAGCTCCCTACAATACTAGGTGGAGTCCCTATTCAGGGACCCCCATTTGGTCGTGGCCGATGTCGTGACACCCCGGAATGGGCCGGAATGGTCCAGGCAGCCGAGCAGGGGCCGCCTCCCAGTCCTCTCGGGTTGGTTTGGGGTTGGGGGTTAGAGAAGGATTGAGTTGGCATGCCCATACCATGTGGTAGGTGTCAGGCCACCTCCCCACAGTACTGGCAGGGGCCGGAAAAGGAAGAGTCAAAGCGTTTGAGCATTGCCGGGCACAGTAGCGTATTAGTGAATAGGCGAAGAAGAATTCTCTCGTCCGCCTTGTTCAGCCCTTTGCAGAGCGCAGGAAAGCGGCGGTGGGAGTCCCGATAATGGGTACTTATGTCTTTAAAAGTGAGAAGAGGAGGATTGTATTCTGGATCAGAGTGGTCATCGGTGGGGGAGGCAGTTGCGCAGGGAGAACTGTGCCCCCGCCGCTGATGGCTTTCAAAATACAGCCGCTCGAGTGGGCGCGCGCGGCGCAGAACGCGGCCTCCCCCGGGAGCCTTGCGAGGCCTTGTTGCCCGGCGGGCGCGCGCGGTAGCTCGGGCGGCGCGGAGTAAGCGGAAAACGGAGCCTTAAGTAAACGCACCCCCCCCCTTCCCCACCCCTCTCCCTATCTTCCCTCCGGAGCGTTGCGCGCGACTGGAAGACGGCGCGCTTCCTTCTGGCTTCCCGCCCTTGCGTGCGCGAGATTGAGCCGCGATCGCCGGCTCACCCTCGCACGCTTGCACTCGCACATAGAGCGTACGGCGCGCGGCGACGATTTTACCACCCGTGGACTAAAATACGGAATCTCACGGCGACGACGACAGCAGAAATGCGCCTGGAGTGTCCATATAATTGTTATCGCGATAATACTGGTGAGTGAATATCCGCTTATTGTGCCGACCTGTGCCTGTGTGATACCACTAGAGCACTGCACGGGCCCGGGTCGACCCGAAAGCCCGGGTTGAGGCCGCGGGCCCGGGCTGGACTCGGGTTCGCTCATTAAAAGGCCTAAGTTAGGCCTTCGAGCACACGCGAACGCCATGCATTGCATGCTTCACTGCATTCTGTGCCAAGCTGAAGTGACACGTGCAAGAAAGATGACTCTTTGTATCATCATCATCATCAGCCTATATTTTGTGTCCACTCAGGACGAAGGCCTCTCCCTGCGATCTCCAATTGCCCCTGTCTTGCGCTAGAGTATTCGAACTTGCGCCTGCAAATTTCCTAACTTCATCATCCCATCTGGTTTTCTGCCGACCTCGACTGCGCTTCCCTTCTCTTGGTATCCATTCTGTAACCCTAATGGTCCACCGGTTATCCATCCTACGCATTACATGGCCTGCCCAGCTCCATTTTTTCCGCTTAATGTCAACTAGAATATCGGCTATCCCCGTTTGTTCTCCGATCTGGCCACACCGCTCTCTTCCTGTCTCTTAACGTTAGTCCTAAAATTTTTCGTTCCATCGCTCTTTGTGCGGTCCTTAACTTGTTAAGGAGCGCACAAGGATCCTCAAGTTAAGGACTCTTTGTATATATCTTATCAAAGAAAATAGGTCAAGGTCAATAGATCGGTCAATATATCACGTTCTCATTTTCTTTCGTTTCTATAAAAGCGAACATTGTTTCCGCGTAAGGAAAAATATATTATACCAAAAACCGCTCCTCAAACCATTTCCATATTACTGCTTGTGCGATTGCACCATTACCACTCTCGGGACCTGCAATAGCGCCTGTAAGCGTCAGGGGAAGGGGAAGTGGGAGATAAAGATGAGGCAGCAGCTTTACGCGTCCCACTACCACCTGCCTCACTCCTCGATCTCCACCTCGCATCCGCTATGCCGTGCGATGCTCTTTTAGATGCGAAGCATCTTATGCTCGGGGCTATTTCACTCCCTCCCTACCTACCTCCCTCCATCGAACCGCCGTGCGTCCACACGCCTACTGCGCATGCGCATCTTCCTCCCCCTCCTCTACTCTCCTTGTCTCATCTCCTCTCCTCTCGGCATTCCTCCTCTCCTCTCCGATGCTCCTTTCCTCTCCGGATTGCGCAACGAATGGCAACACCTGCGGCGAGCACCTTAGGTTAGAGACGCGACGGTAGGCGCCCCAGAGGCACCGGCAACCGTCACCAACGCCGCGCGCGTTCGGTGCGAACGCGGGCTAAACGCCGACGGCGTCGACAACAGTTCTGCGCGTTGCTGGTGCTGCTGCATGTCCAAGTTTATACAGCTGATAAAACTACCTTGAATCGACCTCATGGCTGCTTCGCATACTACTCAGCGTTCCCCTACGAGAATATGGCGTAATTTTTTATACTCTGCTTGAACCCTTACTCTACCCACCAGGGTGGCTCAGTCAGCTAAGGCGTTGCGCTGCTAAGCATCGGCTGCAGTCGCGGACACCAGGCGCGTTCGGCGCGAACGCGGAAAAACGCGATCGGCGTCGGCATCAGCTCTACGCGTCCTACTACCACACACCTTCACTAACAATCTCGCTCTTATTTTCTCTTTCTCTATCCCGAGCATAGCGCGCGACGCTCCGCGAGGTGGTTGCTAGGCAATGCAGTAGCAGGCGGCACACTTTACGGCCAGCTTAAACAGCTCCACTGTTAAAACGTTCGTGTATTTAGATCACATTAAAGAACCATTATTCACAAAGATAATTTCCAATAGAATCAAGGCAACACTTGACTTTAGCCAACCAAGAGAACAGGCCGGCTTCAGGAAGGGATTTTCTACGATGGATCGTATCCATGCCATCAATCAGGTAATCGAGTAATCTGCGGAGTACAATCAACCTCTCTATATGGCGTTCATAGATTATGAAGAAGCATTTGATTCAGTAGAGATACCAGCAGTCATAGAGGATTTGCGTAATGAAGGAGTATAGGAGGCATACATGAATATCTTGGCAAATATCTACAAGGATTCCACAGCTACCTTGGTTCTCCACAAGAAAAATAGAGAGTTACCTATCAAGAAAGGGGTCAGGCAAGGAGACACAATCTCTCAAATGCTATTCACTGCATGCTTAGAAGAAGTATTCAAGCTCTTAGACTGGGAAGGCTTAGGAGTGAGGATCAACGGCGAATATCTCAGCAACCTTCGGTTAGCAGATGACATTGTCTTATTCAGCAACAACGGAGACGAATTACAGCAAATGATTGAGGGCCTTAATCGAGAAAGTGTAAGAATTGGGTTGAAGATGAATATGCAGAAGACAAAGATAATGTTCAATTGCCTGCCAAGGAAATAAGAATTCAGCATCGCCAGTCAGCCGCTTGAGTCTGTAAAGGAGTACGTTTATCTAGGTCAATTACTCACAGGGGACCTTGATCACGAGAAAGAAATTTGCAGAAGAATAAAATTGAGCTGGAGTGCATACGGCAGGCATTACCAAATAATGACTGGGAGCTTACCACTTTCGTTTAAAAGAAGTGTACAATCACTGCATTTTACCAGTGCTAACATATGGGGCAGAAACTTGGAGGTTAACAAACGAAGCTCGCAAAAAAGTTAACGACAGCCCAAAGAGCGATGGAAAGAAAAATGTTAATCCTAACGTTAAGAGACAGGAACAGAGCGGTGTGGCCGGACCAAAAAACAAACATGGATAGCCGATATTCTATATAGTTGACATTAAGCGGAAAAAATGGAGCTGGGCAGGCCATGTAATGCATAGGATGGATAACCGGTGGACCATTAGGGTTACAGAATGGATACCAAGAGAAGGGAAGCGCAGTCGAGGTCGGCAGGAAACCAGATGGGATGATGAAGTTAGGAAATTTGAAGGCGCAAGTTGGAATACGCTAGCGCAAGACAGGGGTAATTGGAGATCGCAGGGAGATGCCTTCGTCCTGCAGTGGACATAAAATACAGGCTGATGATGATGAAAGAACCACAAGGGTCAAAATTAATCCGTAGTCCCCCACTAAGGCGCGCTTCGTAATCAGACCTCGTTTTTAAGGTATTGGCACATAAAACTCAAGAATTCATGTCTTTGGCCTTCGTCATTAATTGACACGGGCATGGTGGCATGACTCACACACCACCGTGCTACGGTTATCTCTGCGATTTGCTAAACTGCCAACTTTCCCGATTTGACCGGGAGACTTCCGAATCGTCCGACGTCATCCCGAACACGCCGGGATGACGTGACGGCGCATGCGCAGTAGCGCGCAGCTGGCGGGTTCTCGGCGGAGCAGTGTCTGTGTGGGGCGAATCGAGCACGCACCTGCGCTGGCGGTTACTAGGCAACACGAGGTGACGTCATCGCTACTGCCTCGGCGCATGCGCGGCTAGGCAACGCGGGCGGCGTCGGCAGCAGCTCTGCGTGTTGCCTCGTTGGTGCTGCTACAATTTATTTCTATCTATCTCGCTCTCATTTTCCCTTTCCCTCTCCTGAGCATTGCGCGCGCCGCGCGCATTAATGTCCCATGTCAAGGCAACATGTGCACGGCACAGAGAGGAGGCGAGGCGCACGCCGCTCCGCGAGGTGATTGCTAGGCAACGCAGTGACGTCATAGCTCGGCGAGGTTTTGCGGCAGCAGGCGGCACTTTTTACGGTTAGCTATAACAGCTTCGCTGCTAATAAAAATTTTAAAAATAGTCGCAGTTTCGCCCGAAAGGCGAAACATAGATTGCGGTAGCACATTAGTAGACAACTATACGAAGGAAGGATATCAGTTTTATTGGGCGCGTGAAGTTGTAAACATTCGCTTACTGACAAAATTAACAAATACGGTGTCACGCGCGCACAAGTAAACATGAACACATCTCGCTCGGTGACCGTGGAAACTCACTGTCGAAACGCTGGAGTGAGCAAGCGAGGCTTCTGCAGTGAGCGAATTGACCTTCGTGCTGTCTCTCGCTTCAACGGGAAGTAAATGTCGAAAACGCAGCGCATACGAAGCTACCGGCACTCGGTGAACTTTGTCGACATCGCAGATCGCTTTGAAGATGAGGCCCGCGCGCGCGAACTTTGTTATCGTGTTCCGACTTGAAACAGAACATCACGGCAACGGCAGAAATGCGCCTGGAGTGTCCCTATAATTGCTATTGCAATAAAAAACGCGTCATGCAGCGAAACCGCATCGTAATTGAATTTATTTATTTATTTATTTATTTATTTATTTATTTATTTATTTATTTATTTATTTATTATACTCTCAGGGCCAAAGGCATTACAGAGGGGAATGGTTATACAACCAACAAGAAACAAAGAAATAGGCAGTAGGTTAAAGCACGCACAAAAATCTTGGCTACTAATAGAAAGTTAGCTAATTACTACTAACGAAAAAGGTAAGTTTAAAGCCTATGACAAAGCAATGAACAAAGTAATAACCAATATGCAGTGTGTGGTACAAATAACTATTTTACAATGTGAGCTAATGCTTGGGTAAAGGCATGGTTATCGTTTATTGAAACAATGACAGCAGTTGCCATTTATGCGCTAGGTAGCCAGCCGAAGTCAGATACAAGCCATTTGTGTGTAGTCGAGTAGGCCTAGCCCAGGTGACTTCAGATGTGTTGAGGAGTGCGCCGGAGTCATAGGTGTAATATGCGTCGCATTATGGCCGGTTCACTTAATTGAGCTTCGCCTTTGTACAGCGGTGTTCTGCGGTGAGGCATACTAAGAGCGAAAAGGGGCCACTGCCACGGGACACAGTACGTGCTCCTTAACCCCACAACGCCCAACCTATTTTTGATACACTGAATTTGATGCCTAAAAACTCTGATTTAAACGCTGGGAACCTAATGTAGAGGCCACACTAGCGTTCTTGAAATGCTGGAGGGAGATTCCGGTCGTGGGTCAACTACCGCATCAATCACACATGGTGAACCATGGCAGATCAAAAATATATTCGAAATGTATTTTTGAGATATATATTCGAATATATATTATACAAAATCTCAAGAAAATGCAGTGACAAAAGGCAATGAGTGCCTGAAAGAAGTGCTTGATCCCGCACAGTAACGGTACTACAACGCATATAAAAATAGACATTTGCTAGCATTTGAATAATTCAGCAAAGAATACTACTTGATGTATAAGTCTACAGCAGAAATTTACCGCTAGTTAAAGCAAAAGGTTATACACAACAAAATACAATCAACATTAAAGACTTGGAATATGCACAAGAAAAGAAAGAAGAAAACGTCAGCAGATGTTTATACCATTTCCAGCGAAGCTGCTTTTTTTTTTTTTTTTTTCTTTTTCGAGCGGTTTAAATAAGATTTCCAGTTCCGTGTAATTACACTTTAAGAAGCTGCCCGTACATCGCGGTTCTGTTTGAAACCTTGCCCGCGTGTAACACTTTCGAGCACTTATTAGCAATTTTTAAAAGCCAGTAATTCATCAACACACATTTTTCTTCGCCAGAACAATAGCCACAGCCCTATTTTCGCTAGATTTTATTTTGGTTTCATTTCCAGTTCTCCCAATGTAGCGGGACAAATTCGTAAAGCGCATTGATAAATCGCTTGCAAACTTACTGCAAGTGTCGTCATTTGTCCCCTCACTGCGAACTTAGCTTACACATTGCCCATAACGTGCTACTTATTTTAGCCAAATAAAACTAAGGTACCTTGATTATTTCACCGAGGACCTCTGAGAAACCAACTACGAACGTCTTATGACGCATGAATACAGGGAAAAAGAAATCGAGGGTTCAGTAACTATTTGCAAGGCCAGGAGCGTAACATGACATGGAACTTACCATGACCACCCCTCCTATTTTCACGAAATGTAAACATGTTGCAACCTACAGATATATGTCGGGACAATGGGAAGCATAGCTAATAGCGGCCATATTACGCGTTCTCAAACTTGATTAAGACATCTTTTTTTTTTTTCAAAGGTTGCGTTTGATACAACTCATTTAACTCCGCACATAGATTTTTCGTTGCGTTCCAACAACTTTTGCTAAATTTCATCTCAGTGGCATTAGTAGTTCTGCATCGGGCTAAATTCTTTTCGTTATTAAACGCGCTCATAACGCTCTAGAGAGCTTGCAAACGACATTTATTGCCACAGCCCCAATTACCTCGTCTTTACTGTCACCAAACGTAAAGAAGCTGCCTCGTTTAGTTCATGAGGACACCAGGCGAAACCAATATACGTGCCACGCATAATCTGCCCTCTCAAATAAAAATTTAAAAAATAAAAAATAACGAGGATTCCTTATTTGTTCCTAACGTTTCTAAATAACCCAGAAACACATTGCGACACATTGCCCTTAAGCTGCGCCCATTCCTCTTAAGTATAAAACTTGTGAAATGCAGAGTTCTCTTGATAATTACGGAAACGCAGCTGTAACGGCAGCTTCAAACTTGCGAATGCTTGCTTACGGTCTTTCGTTTTACTTTTTTTTTGCACAAGCTGTATTCGATTACCACGTGTTTAACATCGCATACAAATTTGGCGTAGCGTTCTTCCTATGTTCGCAAAATTTGACCTCAGCTATATTTGCAATTATGCCAGGGCAGAGGTATAAGTTTTACACCGCTCGCAAAAACACAGTAATATTTCTACGGGCCAATTGAATACCTAATCTATTGTAAAAAGACGCATTTTACCCACCTAATTGGAACGTTGCCTACACATTACCCATACCGTGCCCCTAATTTCCCCCAAATACGAACAAGGTGCCCTGTTTAGTTCACGGAAGATAACTGAGAAACAAACTGCGAGCCTTTGTATGACGAACAAAAATAAGTGGAAAAAACGAGGGATCAGTAATTATTTACAACGCTACATTTAAAGCAAACCAGTGAAAGTTTCACAACGCATTACACTAAAGCTTCTCCCTACTTTCCCGGAATTTGAAGTTCGTACCTCGTGCAATTGTTTTAGTAGTATATGGGAAAATTTTTGAACAACGGCATTGTGACGCCTTGGAATGCTTTGAATAAGTAACTTTCTACAAAGGCTGCAATGGATACACACAGATTAAACACTTATCGCTCGTCACTCAGAACACGGTTCCTACTTCAACGAAATATAAACAACGTGCCTCCCATAGTGTACCGAGGAAACCGGAAACACCAACTAAATGCTTTGTATAACGCATAAAGGTTGGGGGAAAGCAGGTTATTTAGCACGTATATATTCTCAAAGCACGTAAGCTACACAGCTCAAACTTCCAAAAGTGGCCCCTATTTCCTCAAAATATGAAATCTCTGCATTTTTGCATCTTCCAGAGAACTTGTTTAAGTGCAACTCGTATCTAAATCTTATGTATGGGGGGGGGGGGGGGGGGGGGTGGCATACATTGCCCCTCTCCTTGTGACAGTGGGGGCAATAGCAATGCTACAATTCACAGTGGTTATTCATGTGCGCAGAAATTAATTGCATCGCCGTGTTTAGTGCTGGGAAATTAAGAAGATAATGCGTGTAAAGTATCGGGAGAACGTTTGAAACCACAAGCACAGTGATTAGACAAACCCGTATACGCTAGCCATTCCCGTGGCGTTTGAGCAATTACAGCGCCAGTGTTGCTTCCAGCAATTTTTGACAATATAGCGTCTTTTTACCACAGCCATTGGAATGCGCCTTTCACACGAGCAGCAGCAACAAAGCGTTTGCTCTGCTCGGTAGTGGTACACGCAAGGACTAAGTAACTGTGACAATTATTCTCACCTGTAAATACGCAAGGACAGCGCTTGGTGGTGAGGCTGTCGATGTGCACGTTGGGGATGCTACGACGCCTCTCTGGAATCCTTAGGTGGACGGTAGGGATGTGTCTTAACCGGATGTGCCGACACCACATACAACGCTGATGTGGTTGGTGTAGTTCAGGTACAAAAGAAAATAAACAGCGCATATCTGTGATCCGATGCGCATCACCCTGGCAGAAGTGATCCGGGTGAGGACGCGCTAAGTTTATCAACAGCCGACTACCACGCAGGCGCAGTTGTCAAAACCGTCTCACCCTCCCCCCTTCTGGCTTTTTTCAAAGCAGTATATGGGAAGTCATCACTGAAACATTGCGTGCCAACAGCAGCGTCGTTATCACTCCATAGTACACACGTTAGCGAACTAATCAAACCCTATTTAGTAGCGGAGCCTGTGATATCGCATCAGCAAATTCATCACTAATCTTGAGGCCCGTGTGTCCAGTATCTTACATAACCGGACACCGGCGTGCAAAAATGTAAGGGCGCGTACGCTCCCCGCAGCGCGCATGGCCATGGACAAACGTTAGCGGGACACATCGGGCTAAAGAAAAGGTTGAAACGGGCGCAAGTCTGTTGCCGTCGAAAATCCCGCACAATTTTCATGGCCTCTCTACCGGACCGCGTGAGCACACTGCAGCTGCATACGTGCAGTTGCACACTGCCGTAACGCCTCCTGGCGAGTTCCCCATATCGACAAAGTGATGCGTGTCGCAAGTATAGGCAAGGCGGCGGCGAAGGGCGAAAACGTACGTGCACTTATATGGCGAGACCTCCCCGGTGGTCAAATTTAATGTGGAGCACCCCCCAGTGTGGCGTCTCTTGATAATTCAGGACGTCATACATATTGTACGTTAACGGCCCCTGTGTCGCAGAAAATCCGGCAGTCGGCGCCACCATCGGCCTTCGTGGCGGCGAAATTCACCCCGAACCACCCCGACCATACAGGGCCTCCACGTGGCGCAAGGCGTTAGTGAACAAAAACTGAATTTCTCAAAGTAAAATCCATCAGAAAAATCGTAAAGTACGACTTAACTACAACCTACAGACTTGATAGCGTCGAATTGTAATTTGAATGTATGAGAAAAAATAATTCTGTTACGAGGAAACTCAAACACAAACCGATTTTTCAGCATTTCTGCCATAACAACAGCGGCGCGCTCAGGTAGGTTACTTGCGAAAACTCCATCCAGATGGCGCTCGCCTCCACGGCAGCGTAAAACGGTAGCGGCACGCAGAGGCGAAGGTGGAAAAAAAGAAAGCTGCAGCTGCCGGGAAGCCTGACAAGCATTCAGGGAACTTTGAACATGCTAAAGCGTCCTCCAAATTTCGGACACGCGCGCGCTAGAGGCAACAGCCAACAATTAATAAAATAATGAAGGAAGGTCCTAGGGCCATCACATTTTGATATAAGACGGCTTATAGTTCCCCTGTAAAAATAAATGTCGTCTCAGCAATGCACGTGTGTTCAAAAGTGAAGCCGACTTTAAGGGGATCGGTGTAAGCTTGGTCTTTGTAAGCTGGCTTTCCCACGTTGTCGATTGCAGTGAAGCCTGCTCATAAAGAAAAATACAATGCGAACGGGTCCCGATAACGCTATCGCGTTCCACTCTTAAAGCCGAAGTTTAAGCGTCCTTCAATTTCTTTCGCGCGGTGTTTGCGCCGCGCGAGGAATAACAAGAAACAAAGATAGAACTCCGAAATGACAATGTCGTTAGATAAGCTACATTTGTATTAACAGAAAAAAAATCGGCAGAACCCATATCACGATGATCGTCGACTGGAACGCGTTAACATCGAATCAATATAGCCACACAACGTATTGCCACCGTCGAAACTAGTAATGTATGACTAGTGAATTTCAGCTGGACTCCTCTATCGCGCCTCCCTGAAAACACTTGGCGTCATCTAGCGTCGCCGCTGCGAAGACTGGGGTGGCATCCGAAATGCATGGCGCACTGGTGCGCGGGAACGCCGAGAAACGTGCCATCCGACAACCGGGCTCCTCTCTCGCGCTTCTTTCTGGACACGCTGCGTCATCTAGTGGCGCTGCCGGGAAGTACGCCCGTGGCCTCCGAGAAGCGTGGCGCGGCGGTTCCCGCGAACGCTGAGAATTGTTCCCTCGCTTGCTGCACACCCATTGGCAGATACTCGGGGACCTAAGTCGGCGAGAGGTTCATTGAAGAACGGCACATACCCGGTGCGTCCATGGCGCAGCTCATTAAAGCGTTGGCGCGAAGGGCATCGATTGAAAAGCGGCACATGGCCAGTGCGTTTGTGGCGCAGCCTGCTAATGTGTCGGGCTGCTGTCCTTGATGAACCCTTGTGATGTACCGGGGGTTGATTCCGCGCAGCATGGGAGAAATTTAAGGGATCTTTTTCGTCATTGTGGGGTGTCACATTCCCAGCGGCACACACTTGTAGTTAACCTAGTTGGCGTAAAAAAGACGTTCATTGAGGAGCGACACAAACCTACTGGTACATACCCAGTGACCCAAGCGCTCCAAGTGACCCAAGTGACCCAGTGCTCCAAGTCGTCGTCAAATAGTTTCTTCGAATCCGCATATACAGTGACCCATGACGACGTGAAAGAGCTTCATTGAAGAGAGGCGCGTATGTACACACTGGCACCTACTGAGTGACGCAAGTTGATCCGATGGTTAGCTTCAAACCCTGTTGTTACCTGAGCACAGCAGCCGTATGCGCTAACCATTCGACCAACCCAGTGACCCAAGTAAGCGCAAGAACGGTTAGATTCAAACATACACACATAGATACAAAGATAAATAGATGGCCCTCGGAGAGTGGTTGAAGCACCCTAAGAATGCTAACGCATTAAAAAAAAACGGATACATCTCAATTTTGTTTCGTGAAATTGAGACAAACTTTATGCTTAGTAGCGCTGAACATATAGGAGGAACACTTGGTAAGTTATTACTTTTGAGGAATCGTATACCTCATGGCCAAGTATATATACAGGCTGCATATTAAGCAGGAGCCTTATATAACGTATCTGGGGCGCAGGCGCATGAGCCTAACCAACAATAACGCGTGTTATTTCGGGTCGAGTCACTTCATGGCCACAATGATATGCATAGGTAGTTTCCCTATACGACGCTAAAAATTGCAGCAGAAATATTCGAAGTCAGCGATAGGTTTTTTGTACAACCTACTGCATATACCCATGCCATACGTGAATCGCGAAACCTTATGTTCACACCAGCCGACACACGAAGTGGCAATCTCGCTGCCAGCAACGATGCCGAATGAGACCCTGAAACAGTATGCAAAGTATACCTTCTAATTACTGCACCCCAGTAGAATATTTAGCACAACGGCTGCAATTTTGTTGCAATGGCTTGCCAGCAAGCGACCGCGCTTGACTCGGGTGTGTCTGTTGCGGATGGGGTGCTATATCACTTCATTATAATTAAGGCTACATACCCCTTGTATCACCTTCGCACAAGGGGTATGCCTCCCTGTGTTGAGCAACACCTGCAAAACAAGCCTGCATGTACTCCAGGGAATACAAGCTCAAGGCCTGTCTCGGTCTTCCGAAGTGTGCGCCTACAGCGGCAAGGAACTTCATAGCACAAGATCACCCTATATCAACATAAACAGCCACCGACGCTCTCCAGGCGCATGTTCGACAATTCTCACCATCTTGTCTATTTGCCTACAGAAAGGCCGCACACAACTTTTAGTCGAACAACTGCTGCCAGTCGCACCTCAGTGGCATCAAACTACATACCTGCAGCACGATCGTCCTCGCCTTTGCGGTGCCTGCGCCAACCTGAAGCGAGCCTCACCATACCAAGCGTCACGTAGAAAGCTAAGATGCAGTCGATTGCCCTCAAACAGACCACACTGCTACTTTTACAATAGTCGCACAATGGCCGCCTACAAGTTTGCACCGATGGCTCAGTCAAGCGTACAAGTTCAGCTGCCGCGGTGGTGGTTCCAACGAGATCTGTCAAAATACAACTCAAAACGTCTCACGTAACATCAACGACAGCTATAGACTGAACTCGCAGCCCTCCAAACGGTTCTTTATTTCATTAATGAGGAGCCACCCAAAGCATTGTCAATCTTGTACAATTCCAAGACCGCCCTCCAAGACCGCCCTCCCTACTCTATGCAATACGTCACGGATCACACGAGCAGCTGGTCGCAGAAATCAGACAAGTCCATCATTAAGCAGTTGACTATAGAACACGAGATAATATTACAGCGGTTGCCAATGGTCACTGCGGTATCCATGAAATGATCAAGCGGACGCAGCTACCCGATTTGCCCACGACGGCGTCAGCTGTGTTGTCATCCCTTTTATTGCGATAGCAATTATATGGACACTTCCACCGGATTTCTGCCGTCGGCGTCGCCGTCGCCGTCGTCGTCGCCGTCGCCGTGAGGTTCCGTATAGATAAAATCTTAGCCGCGCGCCGTATGCCCGAGCGGAAGCGTGCGGGGACGCACGCTGTCACGGAGAGCGAACGCACTCAATCTTCCACGCGCAAGCTAGGAAGCGGGAAGCGAGCGCCGGAGGGAGCGGAGGGGGGGGGGGGCGCATTTCTACTCTGCCAACAACCGCGCTCGTCGCTCACTCGCACCGTCTCTTATCTCCACACGGCTCTGACCTTTACGCGCCGTGCATTCGCCACTCAGTTTCCGTTGCAGCGATAGACCGCACGTACCTTCGCCGCTGCGGCGTATGCTTGCTGCCAGCGTTTTGACAGTCGTTGTCTGCAGTCATTCAGTGTGATCTATTCATGTTTGTTTGTGCGCGCTCACACCACAGTTAGTAATAGTCGGGCCACATTTTCCAACGCACGCTACACATGTAATACTGCCCGGATCGGCAGTGCAGCGCTACAGGTGTGTTCCTTCGCACGCGCTGCCCACGGGCAGCGCTTGTCATCAACACCACCGTTTCACACGCGCCTTCTCGTGGTCATCGAGTTTCTCTTCATGTCGGTCTACTTACGCCGCAGCACACCTGCTTACTTAATCAGCTCATGTTTACTACAATTCATATTGCTACCAAAGCCGCTCACCTTACTTCGTATGACATTGCTGTGTTGCTATCGCATTCATTGCTTCGCCCTTAAAGGCGAAACTGTGACATTTTTTCAAGATCTGACGCAGCGAAAAAAACTTCACTTGACATTAGATCAGTGGAATTCATCCGATTTTACAAGCGCACGCCTCACATAAACAGTGCCGAAGTTTTCGGTTCATGCACGTATTCGGTGATCCATATTGTCTGCTCGGCAAGACAGCAGCCATACACCTTGAACACATATACTTTCTGTAATCAGTGATACCAAGGACAACATAGTCATTGTTTGTTGGCTTCTTATGATATCAGTAATAAAAATCGGGCCCCTCGGTTCCCTTTCTTCTCGTTCTGTAATCGGTGTTGTTTCAAAAGTACCTGCTTGTGATTTCTCCGGTTTCGTTTATGTTTACCGTTCAACGTACGCGTGTCCTATGACGTTTTGGGGGCTGTATGACGTTTTTACAGCTATAGAAACGGAAATAAACCTACTGCCGGAATTAGCGCTGTGTGTTGTATATTGTGCCTTTCTATGTGTCCGTCGTTCTGCCTGCGCTACAACAGAGGAAATGACGACGTTAGTTGCGACTGTAGCGATCTGTCCCGTCGCCTCCCTTTTTTCCTTCCAAGTTTTCGTGCTACTTCCGCCATGCCACGTGTGAGGTTATCGAACGTGCGCTAAAAGCACGCTGAACGGGCGTTTTTATTTTATTTTAGTGTCACTATATTTTTTTCATCTCCGCACCCATCGCAATGCGGCCACCGCGGCCGCGAATCGAACCCGTAACCTCGTGCGCAGCAGCAGAGCGCCATAGCCACTCAGCCAGCGCAGCGAGCAATATGTCCCCAGAACAAGCATTCAACGACGTTCGCTTTCAACACATACACTCCATGCCTTTACTGCAGAACAAGAAAGAAAGGGCAGAAGGGGGCTTGAAAGAAACACGAGCACAGGTATGCGTGGTTGAAAACAGTTCGCCGTTGGTTCTCTCACGGGCCAATGTCCGCGTCGCCCTCCACCTGGCCAAACTCGAGGTTGTGCAGAACCCGGAGCATCCTCATCTTGGCCAAGTTGCGATCCCTCGGCAGGAGCCGTTTGAGCTGCGCTATCAGGCTCAGGCAGAACAGCTCGTCGGGGTCCCCGGAGCGCTCCTGCAGAGCGGCCCCACCGCCCTCTGGGTGGTGCGGGAGGATGCCCATCGGCTGCTGGTGCGTATTCTGGTGCGGCGCCCAATTGTCGGCGGCTTCCTCGGGCCCCGAGGCCTCGTGGGGTTCGCCGTCGGGAAGCTCGCTCTTGACGGCAGGCATCGAGAGAGCACGCAGGGAACAGCGCCTCCTGGAGAGCGACGACCACGGAAGGGACAGTTTAGTGTAGTAGCAAGTAAATGTATAGTAATCAGCAGTAGTAGGTAGTAACAGTCCTCCTTGTGTAATGACCGTTGCATCCGTGTCCACCGCGCAATGGCAACTCGGACAGCTGTCTCTCAAGGCCATAGCATGGTGTGCACGCATTCGCACGAGGAGAACGGGTCTCCTACTTAAGTCCTAGTCATCCCACAACTACACATGCACCTATACCATCGAAACGTCGGATTCCTTGTTACTAGAACTATACAACCCATACATGATGCCCGCGAGTGTGTCGGCGCGTTGCCAAACGTTATGGGCTTGGCATCTACACTGTTTCACTTGGTCCATTGACGAAACTGAAGGAAGTTACCAAGAAGTTACCAAGAAATTGCAAATTTGCCAGGAAATACATATGCTAAACACGTTGTCACACTTCAGCATTACAGTGTATCAGATTCAGGTACATAGTCGGAGTCAGTTTAACAACCTGGTCGGCCAAATGGCTCACACACCATTGTTATCTGACACCCTACCAGACTCGCTTAACCCCAAGCTCTTCTCCAAACAGGAGTTCATTCTTCGATGGGACACACGTGCACTTATACCCATATATGAATATTTCCCGGGAGGAAATTAAGATTCACAGAATACAGAATGCCGATTACGGAATACCCCACCCTCCCCCCACATTCGTTTCCCCAAGTTCGCACGTAACATTTGGTGATATTTGGTGACAAGTTCGAATCCTCCTCCAGTCCCCTACAGGCTTGGAGTGGCGCCTGACACCGGCAAAAAAAAAAAAAAGAATTGCGGAGAGCCAGTGGGGCTGTACTAGTCCAGGGACAACCAAATTAGGAAGGCCCACTAAGCCTGAACAAAGACACTCCCTCACCAGAACAGGAACTGACCACCCTGGTGCAGTATTCGGCCACTACCTCCCGCATGACTCCTGCAGTTAACCCATATGGCTGCATGAGTTATTTCAAGCTGCACCTTCAAGCCGCATTTTGCCGCTTTTCGCCTGGGGTGACCCCCAACTATTGTAAATAAAATCGTTGGAAATGTTGGAAATAAAATCGTTTATTCATTCATTCATTCATTCATTCATTATTCATTCATTCATTCATTCATTCATTCATTCATTCATTCATTCATTCATTCATTCATTTATTGCCCTCAGTCGCCATCGGCTGTAGAGCATTTGAACAAGACGGCGGTCGTACCTGCGACGCGGAAGAGTGTGCTAAGAATCTCTGGATCCGGACAGGCCGCGGCTGGAATCTGAACCAGGCTACGTTTAACACGCGAACCCTCTCGAGTGAGGTTAGCTAAACAGGGCTCTTTGAGGAATTATCAGGCAATGCCTGGGATATTATTGGCCTTAGTGAGGTTAGAAGAACAGATGAAGCTTATACAGTGCTGACTAACGGTCGCGTCCTCTGCTACAGAGGTCTTCCAGAATACGGGGTAGGAATTCTAATCCATAAGGACATAACGGACAACATTGATCACTTCTACAGCATTAATGAGAGGGTAGCAGTCATCGTAATAAAGGTGCATAAGAGGTATAGAATAAAGGTAGTACAGGCCTACGTTCAACCTCCAGTCACGATGATGAAGAAATAGAACAGTTTTAAGAAGATGTTGAATTAGCAATGAGAAAGGCGCAAACTCAGTATGCAGTAGTCATGGGCGGCTTCAATGCAAAAGTGAGGGAAATACAGGCTGGGGAACAAGCAACTGGCAACCACGCCATCGGTTCTAGGAACACTAGAAGAGATATGCTTGTAGAATTCGCGTAAACGAATAAGCTCAGAATAATGAACATCTTCTTCAGGAAGCGCAGTAACAGGAAGTGGACCTGGAAAAGCCCTAATGGAGAAACAAGAAATGAAATAGATTTCATGCTCTCTGCCGATCGCAACATTGCGCAGGATATAGAAATGTTAGGTAGGGTAAAGTGCAGTGACCAAAGGTTAGTGAGGTCTAGGATTTGTCTCAATCTGAAGAGAGAAAGAGTAAAATTAGTCAAGAAGAAACAGGCCAACCTAGACGCAGCAAGGGTAAAAGCTGATGAATTCACGCTGGCGCTCGCAAACAAATATGCACCTTTAGAAGAGGTAGATTTAGATAACATAGAGGTAATGAATGAAACCGTAACTAGGCTGATTTAAGAAGCAGCAATTGAAGTAGGAGGTAAGGCACCAAGGCAAGCAGTAGGTAAGCTCGCCCAAGTAACAAAGAACCTAATAAGCAAACGACAAAACATGAAAGTGTGAAACTCAAGAGATCAGATAGAATTCGATGAACTGTCGAAACTGATCAACAAGAAGAAAGTAAGGGATATTCGAAATTATAGTGTGGAAAAGATTGAGGAAGCAGTAAGAAATGTCAGGAACATGAAATCACTGAGATGAAAACTTGGCATAGAACAAGGCAAAATGTATGCACTGAAAGATCAGCAGGGTAATGTCATCAGCAATTTCGATTATGTAGTAAAAGCAGCTGAATAATTCTATACTGACCTGTACAGTACTCAGAGCAGCCAAGCTACTTTCAATCGAAGTAGTGATGAAAGGGATACAGAGGTGCCTTCTATAACTAGCGATGAAGTTAGAAGGGCCTTGCAAGGCATGACCAGGGGAAAAGCGGCAGGAGAAGATGAAATAACAGTCAATTTAATCAAAGATGAAGGAGATATCATGCTTGAAAACCTTGCAGGCCTTTTATATGCAATGTCTCACGACTTCAAGTGTACCAGACGAGCTGGAAGAATGCCAACGTTATACTAATCCATAAGAATGGAGACGTTAAAGAATTATAGGCCCATTAGCTTGCTTTCAGTACTGTACAAAATATTAATCAACATCATTTCCAATATAATCAGGGTAACACGACTTCAATCAACAAAAAACAAAAAAAAAACAGGCTGGCTTAAGGAAGGGATATTCTACAATGGATCATATCCAAATGATCAATCTGCGGACTACAATCAACCTCTGTATATGGCTTTCATAGATTATGAAAATGCATTTGCGTCCGTAGAGATACCAACAGTCAGAGAGGCATTGCGTAATCAAGGAGTACCGGAGGCATACGTGAATATCTTGGCAAATATCTACAAAGATTTCACAGCTACCTTCGTTCTCCACAAGAAAAGTAGAAAGTTACCCATCAAGAAAAGGGTCAGACAGGGAGACACAATCTCTCCAATGCTATTCACTGCATGCTTAGAAGAAGTATTCAAGCTCTTAGACTGGGAAAGCTTAAGAGTGAGGATCAACGGCGAATATCTCAACAACCTTTGGTTTGCAGATGACATTGTCCTATTCAGTAGCAATGGGGACGAATTACAGCTAATTATTGAAGACCTTAACCGAGAAAGTTAAAGAGTGGGGCTGAAGATTAATATGCAGAAGACGAAGATAATGTTCAATTGCCTGCCAAGGAAATAAGAATTCAACATCGCCAGTCAGCCGCTATAGTCTGTTTATCTAGGTCAATTACTCACAGGGGACCTTGATCACGAGAAAGAAATTTGCAGAAGAACAAAATTGAGCTGGAGTGCATACGGCAGGCATTACCAAATAATGACTGGGAGCTTACCACTTTCGTTTTAAAGAAGTGTACAATCACTGCATTTTACCGGTGCTCACATATGGGGCAGAAACTTGGAGGTTAACAAACGAAGCTCACAAACAAGTTAACGACAGCCCAAAGAGCGATGGAAAGAATGTTAATCCTAACGTTAAGAGACAGGAACAGAGCGGTGTGGCCGGACCAAAAAACAAACAGGGATAGCCGATATTCTAGATAGTTGACATTAAGCGGAAAAAATGGAGCTGGGCAGGCCATGTAATGCGTAGGATGGATAACCGGTGGACCATTGGAGTTACAGAATGGGTGCCAAGCGAAGGGAAGTGCGGTCGAGGACGGCAGACAACTAGGTGGGGTGATGAAGTTAGGAAATTTTCAGGCGCAAGTTTCACTCAGCTAACGCAAGAAAGTGGTAAGTGAAGACCGCAGGGAGAGGTCTTCGTCCTGCTGTGGACGTACAGATAGGCTGACGATGATGATGACTTGGTGACATTGTCTCACTCATGTCCAAGGCATCTGACAGCATTCACACTGTAACTGTGCGGTCTTGCAGTATGGTTTTCGTAATCCGAGCCGCCTCGTCTTTATTTCGAGAGGTTGAAGGGCGCTCCTGCCTAGTGCTGTCTTCCACCGACGTTCTCCCCGAGGTGCACTTCGGGGCCGCGGTGGCCGCATTTCGACGAGGGCGAAGTGCATAAACGCTCGTACTTCTAGTTGTTGATGAATTAGCCCTCGTGTCGCGATCTGCTAGCCTCCTGGTTAGCTGAAGATGGTAGAACTACCATCTCGGAAATACGGTAGTTCCGGGTTCGACTTCCGCACCAGGAGGAATTTTTCTGCGAAGCTTTCTTTTTGAGAAACCCGTATGGGATTCTTTCATGGCTTCGTACTACAGTCAAATGAGTGACAATCTTCCCCTTTCATCTGCAACAACGTTACTATATACACGGATTCTCATCTACAGGTACGGTGAGAATTCAATGGACACTAGGACTTATCGGAAAACGGGAATTAAGTGGCACGCGAAAACATACGGTTCCCCTGTTGCCTGGCACCATGTCTCCGACCCCAAATCCCACCGAGACCAACTCTGGCCTCAAATAAAACCAACCCTAATAGAGTCGCGCCTCAATCGCAGCTGGTTACTCGCACCCCACCCATCTCTATCGTGTCGAGACAGCGCTTACTGGTGCGAACACCAATCCACCTTTCTCCTCACCGAACAATATATCCTCCTAAGACCCCATGTACAATAGATTGCACATTTCCGTCAACTTTTTTTTTCTAAATTAACTCTGAAGCGATTTCTCAAGATATTCATTCTTGATAAGAAGTACGGTACATATGTAAAAGTAAAGAAGTGCTTTACTCATATTCTTGTCATCCGCTTTCGAGAAATTTGACACTCAATTGATCTAGACCTCTGTGTAGTCCCAGATGGCCGAAAGCAACCTTGAGGTTCTTAGGACTTCCTCGCTGCGCGTCAACATCTGCAACAATCGTCGTCGCCTAAGATCACTCGATCCAAACATGTGTTGCAGTGAATTGTCTTAGGGCGCATATCAGTCATCTTTCCCGCGCCCCAATCATCACTTGGCGTTCTTGCCTTCGCAGAGACCTCATTCCCCGTTTTCTGAAGTTATCGTCACCAATCCAGATTGTGTTCCATCAGGATACACCCCAGCAGCAAGGCCTTCATTCTGCTTGTGGTACCTGCAACAGTCTCAGGTGCGCCTAAGTATTCCGGGAGTGAAGAAGAAGGCCAATCACCCAAAAATAGATCTGAAACAGATGACGCTGCCCTTAATGAATGAGACCTACTGGGACCGAATACACATCTATACCGATGGTTCGGTCTCATCTACCAGCTCTTCAGGTGCCGTTGTCATTCCGGCTACGAAAACCACACTCAAGTTCAAACTGTCACTCGTGACAACATCAACGTTGACAGAGCTTGCTGCCCTGCGTACTGCTGCACAATACCTCCTGCAAGAGACACCTCAGAAATGGGTCATCTTTTGCGATTTTAAGGCAGCACTTCAGAGTCTGCATTTCGCCCTTTATCAAAGGACTCATGCGCAGCTGGTATTTGAGATAAGAGAAGACCACCTTCAAGCTATCGCTAAAGGGCATGAAATTATATTTCAGTGGCTACCTGGCGTTGCTGGTAATGACCTCGCAGACAAAGCCGCCCGGTCTGCTCATCTGGAAGGCCGACCAGTCCTAATCCCCTTATCCAGGACCGACGCTTCAGGAAAGCTTCATATCGTGGCTAAAGCTATGACACACAAATATTGGTCTTCTCTTAACCTCCCGAAGTGCCATCTTCACAAAAGTGACCCATCCTTGAAGCTACAAGTACCATCAAACATTTCCCGCTCTGAGGCGACAGTATTGTGTCGCCTCTATCTCGGGGTGGAATTTACAAAGGCTTACACGCTCCGCATTCGAATGGGGGATACGCCCATGTGCGACTCTTGTGGAACCAGAGAAACGATTGAACCCGTCTGATGTCTCTGTCCCCAGTTCGACGTCGAGCATGAAGCTCTCCGGACAGCATTGAACCGACTGGACTCTAGACCATTTTCGGAAATGAACATCCTTGGACCATGCCGTATGTGTCGATGGTACAGAAAGCCACGAAAGCGTTGTTACAATACCTAAAGTCGACAGGTATTGGCGGCAATGTGTAAACTTCGTGCCAAGCTTCAAATGTGCACGAAACTGTGCTCTCTCTATCTACTTTCTCTATATTTTCATCCCTCTACGCCCTTCCCCCAGTGCAGGGTAGCAAACCGGACGTGCATCTGGTTAGTGAAGCCGGACCGCCGCCATATTACCAGAGGCAAGCAATAACGTTAGGAAATAGCGGGGAATACACGAAGCACTTTCTTCCCACTCCGTGCTGTTTTCAGGTGGATAATTTAGCCGTGCAGATATCGTTGGACGTCTTCCTTTCTGTCACTGGTTTCAGAAGAAAGCCTAAAAATATTTTCAAATTTTATGGCGCATGATGATATTAATATACAGCCAAAGGTAATATTTTAAGTGAAAGGTTCGAGCTTTTAATTTCAAATTAGCCTAGCATTTGCAATAACTGACCAAAAGGACGTGAGCTGCTAGCAAATTTTAGCTGTCACGGCCCTCTTTTAGAGTAGAAGTATAGACAAACTGTGGCTTCACCTGTGCTGGTAAGAAACTGCGGGGGCTACCACTCCAGCCATCTTTTTTAAACCTCCTTGGTCTGGTTAACCTCCCTGCCTTTCTTCTCCTCTATTTCTCTCTCTCTCTCTCGCTCTTTGAGGTGTTTCAAAATCACTGAGATTGCGTGACAATACCGGACGCGACAGCAACACGGCAATGCACTACACGTAGTTCCATCTTCATCTCTGCGTTTAAGCATTGAAATGCAGTTTTCCCATAGCAAACATGCGGAGATCATGGAGATAGTTATTTTTTTCACGTACATGGAGACGCAGTTTTTGGCATCTAACCGTAGTATTCAAGGTTTAAAAATTGTTTTTCAAGTTCATAACATAACAGTAGACAATAAAAACCACCTTGAAGAGCGAACCACCTTGAAGAGCCCGTAGCCAGGGGGGCGGGCACCTAGCCCCCCCCCTCCCCGGCTACGGCCCTGATCTGAGCTGTAAGCTAAAGCTCCGCAATGAGAGAACATAGAACGGAAAGCGAGTATATACTCACGTGCGCGGGCGGAGGAACTCGTCGAGGAAGGAGAGTTCCCTGTCAAGCACGTTCCACTGGCCCTTGGCGTCGGTGCGGCGCCGCTTCTTACGCTTCAGGTATGTGTCCCGGATGGTGCGCCAGCGGGTCTGGCATTCCTCCACTGCACGTACAGCACAACAAACACAGCGCGTGCTTAGTCACATATACCACGTGCACACACGTACGCCATTTCATACTCATGCATTTCAACGCTGTGGAACCTGTGCAAGTAGTTCGGTGAACTTAAGGGTATCACTCCGCACGTCTCGTCACAGAGTTGTTTAGAAGCGGAACGTTAATCAGGGTTGACGGGCTTGCCGACTTCTCACCAAATTGGCTACTTTTATAGGTACCCGGCGACTGAAAACAGTGGTTGGCGACTTGGCGACTTTCTGGCTACTTTTCGTGGCGGTAATTGTTGTAAGTAGTGTCCACAGCGCACTCCCTCCGACTGCTCCTTCGAAGCAGCAGCCCCAAAAGCCAGATCTCGAAGTTCATGATTTTGTGTTTTGCAAGCGCCTGAAGCAAATCTAGAAGCTGAAAACATCACTGCAGCCAAGTAGCCAGTGGGCCTCATTGACTTGACCCAGGCTGTCCAGGACTGCCCGAGACGCTTCATTTGCAACGCTCATTAGTTGAAATCACCGCCTCCGGCAGTCCGGAACTGTCAGGGAGGGATAATTGAAGCACACTCTCTGGGTAACAGGAATTAACTAATATTAAAGGCTATGCTTTTGCGTGATGCGTTGGACGGAAGCAATAGACTGTGTCTGAATCCCACCCCCAGCAACGGTTACTTGGAGTGCGAATCTCGAAGACCATGCTTCTTGGCGCCAGAAGCGACTGCAACCGAAAATACGTCATGGCAGCCATGACATTACAGGGGCCAGTGCCTGCGCGAGTTTCTTAAAGGCGCTTGCGACTGCAAGCCAGGCACAGTAGAACATCTATGACGTCATACAGTTTGCATGGGAATGTTTGGAGAGAAGTCATAGTGGTACAAGTTTATCATACATTCAGCGAGTTTATTGTAGTGAAACTGGCGACACCGCTTCGTCTATGAAAAAAGTGGTCGCAGTTTCACCTGAAAGGCGAAGCATCAATTGCGATAGCAAATTTGTAGAGAGCTATACGGAGTAAATGATCGTAGCTTTATCAGCTGTATAAACTTGGACATGCAGCAGCACCGGCAACACGCAGAACTAATGTCGACGCCGTCGGCGTTTTGCCCGCGTTCGCACAAAATGCGTGCGGCGTTGGTGACTGTTGCCGGAGCCTTTGATATAAATAGGCACTTCGTGCCGCAGCTAAACGTCGCCTCCCTTCCCTCCCCCCCCCCTCCCCCACGGCTTCTCGCGCGTCGGAAGAAGGCGCGTTTGCTCTACATATATGGTGATTGTAAAGGAGGAAAGAGACGCCTACTTCTGCAGCCCTTAAGGAAGCACGGCGCAGAACGCGCGTTTGTTTTCCGCCGTGGGTTCACTCCCCGTGAAAGAGCGCGTCCATCGCGCCCTTTCACTCGCACATACAGCGTTCGGCGGCGCGCGGCGACGATTTCATCTCCATTGACGTCATACGGAACCTCACGGCGACGGCGACGCCGACGGCAGAAATCTGCTTTGGAGTGTCCATATAATTGCTATCGCAATAAAATTCGCAAGCGTGTGGCCTAAATTCTCAAAGAACGTCAGCTAGTCGTTATGGTAAAGCATGATACAATAATATGTGATAACGTTCTGTTATTCTCGTTTACCATCAGTGCAGCAAAAAACTACAGGTCTTTCTCGCCTTTTATTTCTGCTCGCGTCAAAAATTGACATTTGTTCGTTGTCGCACTGGGGCCACTTTTTAACAGCGGAGCTGTTTAAGCCGGCCGTAATTTGTGCCGCGAGCCGCAAAACCTCGCCGAGCTATGACGTCACTGCGTTGACTAGCAACCCAATACCAGCAGTGCGATAGCTTCGCAAGGCTCCACGCCTAAACACTGTGCGCAGCGCGTCTGCTGCGCTTGCCATAAACGTTCCGTGTAGCAGGTGTGAAGGCGGGGTTGCTAGTGTGCGGTCGGTAGTAGCAGCCATGGGGAGACCGAGGAACAACCGCACTCCTGAGGAAGAGGCCACTTTCCGCGAATTACGTAGTTTGCCAAACAAGAATACAATCGCCGGCGTCGAGCTGATCCTGCACAGAGAGCCAAGGAAGCCTTAGCCAAGCGACGGCGCAGAGTCGAAGATCCCGAATACACCGATCGAGAAAGGGAACGAAGGCGGATCTGTATGCAGAAAGTGCGCGAAAACCCAGACTACAGAGAAGCCGAGGCATCACGACACCGATCTCGAAGGTCCATGGAAGGAGCGTACGGCCGTTTCGAGCGGGAATTCCTCAACATATAGTTTGGACATTCATGCCGCGTCTGTGACCGGCTTTGGTCTGACGTGAACCTCTCGACATTGAACTCTGTTCGTGACTCGAAGAAGCGTAGTCTCGGACTCCAAGTGGGCGGATTCTGGCGGTAGTGAAGAAAGGGTCCAAGCGCAATGGCACATAATCCTGTGAACTAGCGAAGCTGATAGTCTAGATAAGCATGGTTGGGACTACTTAAGCTTGCTCAGTCATCGATAGCCAATCGATATCTAACCAATAGCTAATCGATGATCGATCAATACTCAATAAATTCCGGAAATGCTGGACATGACTTGGTAGTGCTTAGCCTAGCCCAAAAGCCAGGTAGCTAGATGCCCATCAGATCCGCTGTCTCTTTAGCATTGCGTATCCGGTGCAAGCTACGCTATTCTTTTTTTTTTTTTTTTGGCTGCCAAATAAACCTTTCTGGCTACGCATCCGAATTTTTCGGCTACTCTTTCTCCCGAAGACCTGGCAACCCTGGTCGAATTCACAATCAATATGGCGTTGGCTTGACACCTTCGTTACACGTGTTGTGGTAGACGACATGACAACGGGACGACGACGAAGATGGGATGACGACAACGGCGATGACGACGACGACGGCAGCATGACGAAGACGGCATGACGACAACTTCAGACGCCATACTCTCGCGCGACAGCACGTGTCTCTCGAAGAGTTACTTGGGGGTTCACGTGTTTGTTCTTGCAACCTCAGCCCGAATTTATCATCGTTGTCAGTCATCATCATTCAATCATTCAATCATGTTTATTTAACGTGCCCAGGAGCAACACTAAGGTCTGAGTGCTGGCGCACGCATAGATTACAAACCAAAAAACAAAACACTGTAATAATAATAATAATAATAATAATAATAATAATAATAATAATAATAATAATAATATATAATATATAATAATAATATTATTATTATTATTATTATTATTATTATTATTATTATTATTATTATTAAACACAAGCTGTCGCACAAGAAAAAAAAGCGGGCAAGTTTGCACGCGGTCGTGCAAAGCTTAGGAACAGCGAAAGTGTCCATCCTCAAGTCTTACTGGCTGCTACTGCTAGGTATTAACTTGGTTGCTGCTAGATCTTATAACTTGGTTTAACTTCACTACGCATGTAGGGAAGGTATTCTCGAGCGATCATTTTCGGAGGTACCTTACCTTTCGCGACATTTCGCGTGACTAGTGCTGGACGCGTCGGCGCCTACGAGCGACAGCGTTCCTGGCATGCCACAAACGCAGGCAGGCAGGCAGGAGCCGTGTCTGTGTCGGGCGAAGCGAGCGCGCACCTGCGCCGGCGGTTACTAGGCAACGCGAGGTGACGTCATCGCTACTGCTTCGGCGCATGCGCGGCTAGGCAACGCGGGCGGCGTCGGCAGCAGCTCTGCGCGTTGCCTCGTTGGTGCTGCTATAATTTCTCTCTCTCTCTCTCTCTCTGTATCTCGCTCTCGTTTTCTCTTTCCCTCTCCCGAGCATTGCGCGCGCCACGCGCATGCTCTCCTTCCCTCTCTTTAACGTCCCAGCGAGTGTGGTTGTGAAGAGGAAGGGGCGCTATTTTCTGCAGTGCCTCTTCCTCTTCACAACCCCACTTTCTGGGACGTTAAAGAGAGTTGAAGGAGAGCATGCGCGTGGCGCGCGCAATGCTCGGGAGAGGGAAAGAGAAAACGAGAGCGAGATAGAGAGAGACACGCGCATGCTCTTTTCCTCTCCTTAACGTCCCATGTCAAGGCAGCATGTGTACAGTGCCTAGAATAAACTTACTCTAGGCACTATAACATGTGCACGGCAGGGAGAGGAGGCGAGGCACACGCCGCTCCACGAGGTGGTTGTAGGCAACGCAGTGACGTCATAGCTTGGGGAGGTTTTGCGTCAGCAGGCGCCACTTTTTACGGTTAGCTATAACAGCTTCGCTGTTAAAAAATATTACTAGGCTCCTCATTCACACTTCTCAACCCAGGATCCTTGGGTACAATAGCTTGGTGCTCTAACCATTGTAGCATAGGCGTAGGATTCTATAATACGAGCTTAATTCTCAGATTTAGCGTTTTGCACTCGTGGCGGCGAGCGCTTTGAGACGATTGAGCATTATACGCGTACTCCGTTCCACACATAGCAGTCAACGCTGTGGTACCTATGCAAGAAGTTCGGCCAAGAAAAGTTACCACTCCGAAAAGTTCCGTCCATGCTTCGCTGCGCGCCAACAGTGACAGCTCGCGCGATATTGCACGTGAGGCTACCTCGCGACGGGTTGCGAATAAAAATACCCGAAAAGAAAAACAAAAATAAAATTTATCTGAAACAACGCATTAGTGCTTGCTTTTAAGAATTAAAACTTGTTTCATTGAATACTGAGCCTATATAAAAAACAGTGGCGCACAATTGCGGTTAAGTGCGAACGAAGACGCGGTGAGAAGTCTCTCTATAGAAGGGTATAGCCCACCAACCATGCGCAGAACGCAGCGACAAAGCTACACAAAATTCAACGTGGTGATAGCCCGAGGTATCTGATTTCCTTGGCAGTGAGTGATCTCCTTGTCAGCGATCTCGTATAGCTTTCACAGCGTTGACTGCTATGGAACGGAATATACAGAAACGTGCGAACGCGTTTGAAAACGCGTATGTTTGAAGTAAAGAAAGTAAAGTCGTGCGTAGCGTCATCTAGTGGAAACAAAAGAAACAAATATAATGCGCGGGAAATTAGAATAGTTCATGATTACTTCAAGTTTAATTTTGCGTCGCTGGTATGCGCGCAACCTGGGACGCAGGGGACGGACGGGCCAAGCCAGTTAGTATATGCAAACGGACAGGCTTTAAAATCCCGTAAGGGAACACTCTTTCAATGTGTGTATATTCAAGTAGAGAACGCACGGGGATCTATATCAGACCGCACGGTTCCTCCTCAATAAGACGAACACGAAGAACAAGCTTAGAAGAACAAACACAGCGTGGCTATAGGTAAGAAAACCCATATCCTCAAGGGACCACTGATCCGGCATCCTCCACTGAGCGTAAATTTACAGCTACTAGAACGGATCCATCTGTGGAATGTGCCTATTCTTTTGAAACGCTGATATTTTTTTTTTTTAAGTTAGAGTGGTGGGGGGGGGGGGGGGGGTGCTGGTAGCGTACGAACACAAGCTCACTGATGGCTCATGCGACGACATTGAAATCAACATTCTATATATGTCGCGTAATTACTTCTTGGCACGCCGAATACATGATGACAAGGCATTCATTACCAGACTAAACTGACGTAGCCGCGCCTCGCTGCGGCACCTTAAACACAATCAGTAGACCTGACGCTGTAACAGTCAAGGTACAAGTGCAGCGGCGCTCAGCCGAAGGGCACGCAGTCGCGGTTCGAACAGCCGAATCGGACACCCGAGCGACTCGGGTTAGTGCGGAGTGTTCGAGCGAAAGCAACGGAATCGCGCAAAGAGACGCGTATCACTGCTCCATTGCACTAATTCCCATCAGAGACGCATCGATTCCTGGCCCATAGATACCGCGAAGCCTCGAAGAAAGAGCACATTATTGAAACCGGCCGTCATCGCCGACACTGGTGCATTCATCGAACAAAATGCTACACGTCAAGGGACTCGGAGACTCTAGGCCTCGTTGGTCCAGCCAACGCGCACTCGTCCGCGTTCCATACCGGAGGCGTCGCCACGCGCAGCCTGCCCGGAGGCCCGTATGTGCGGGTCAATGACACCTCACTCACCGCTGACTGCCAGGGCTGTGGCGATGTCCATCCAGGCGGCCTCTCGGAAGCCGGCCTCCTTGTGAAGCTTGGAGTGCTGGTCCCACAGCTGCTTGTGCTTCTTGACCTCGTGGACGAGCCGCTCGTTGAAAGACGCCATGCGCAGCATCGAGCGGCGGAGCGGACTGATCGACGTCGTCGTCGTCTCGTCTTTGTTTCCCTCTCCTCAGCCCGTGCGCTCGGCTCGTGGCACGCGCCTGGGTTCATCTTCCTCTTTCGCCATGCCGCCAGGGAGGACACGGCGGCACAGGCCGGGCCGCAGCTGCCACCGCCGTACTGCTTGCTTGTACTGAAGTTGCTTGAAGGCCTCTATCCGGGCACGCAAGGGACGACAAGTCTCAGCATCTCTGTTTAAATGGTGTCGACCACAGCATTTCGATGCGTCAGAAGATGCGCCGAAAGCGTCAATCGGCATAGCAAGGACGCGCCACTGATCGCAGCGTCATTGCGCGGGAACTGTGAAGATTATAATATACTCGAACTATAGACTCGGAGATTGTTAGTCCGGTGACTGCGTGCACTAGGAGTCTCAAAACGCTTGATCGCAGACCATAGTGTTTCACATTTGATACGAAACACCGTGCCGCAGACTACGTCTGAACCCTCGTGTCCTTCCTGCTACACCGTCGGGATTCCGGCCGGCTGGTCTGCATTTAGCCGCAACTACTACAACGACACGCACTGAATCCTGGTTTTCCTGAGCCGACGGCTGGTTTTGCGGTTGACGGTGCTTTTTTATAACTATACCTGCTCCAGGTAAACCGATTTCCAATCGAAAAGAGCGATCAGGGAATGCCCCAAAATAGGACGAGAATATTGGCCGTGTAAGCTTGACGCATTTTAGCGAAGACCGAGTTAGTCTTCGAGACTGGTCTCGTCTAGTCGTTACAAGAACACAACATGCTTACGACAGAAATTTGTGTCGCTGAATGAAGTAGTATATCTTGCAGTCACTATGGGACGTGAGAGTGTAGTGAAGACCATTATGCGTCGTAATTTAGGACAAGCCAGAGAAACAACGGACGACAACAACGTTTACACTGGGAAACCATTTGTTACCTCTGGAACTAACTTCTTATGCGCGAGGTTGGACTAGTTGGAAGCTTGACGTTATCGATTATTTCCAGTGCTTTTAAGAAAAAGCATGCATGCGAAACTTGAGGTTAAGCGCAAGAGAGTACTAAGGACAACAGAAGAGAACGAAGATACAGCGCTGTTGTCATTCGTGCTCTCTTGCCCTTAACCTCTCTTGCCATAACCTCAAGTTATGCAGTACCGACTAGCTCACCAGTCTGTTCTCATGAGTACAACACGACGAAAGCCACACCGTTCCTTCTGTCCTGTCTCCCTTCTCGTATTTCTTAAAAACAGAGGGGACGTTCAATTGTTGCAACACTTCAAGAAGGACATATAGCTGTACAAAAGATCGCCGAAGGATTCCTCGGAGAGCATGCAATGTGGAAAGAAGGGATTCCGACTTAGCGACTGACGTACGGGTAGCCACGCCGTCTGACGTGGCATCTGCTGTGCGGGAAGAAAAACGGGAGCAAGCGGCGGCGGAAGTCTTCCACGCGTACCTATAACATCCCTATAATTGTAGCGCGTAGGGTCGCGTTATTGCGCGAATTTTCTTTCAATTTTTTTTTCTTCTATCACCTTTTATTCCCTTAACCCCTTTCCCCAGTACAGGGTAGCAAGCCGGTATTTACACTGGCTAACCTCCTTGTCTTTCTTCCCCTTCTTTCTCTCTCTCTCAACGCACCGCTAGCTTGGGAGCAAAGAAAGGTCACCGAGGTCGACGGGTTTTACATGTGACTCGCTCGATGGCGCTGGCAGCGCTTGGGCTTTGTTTTGCGCTTTGACCTTGCGCAGCCCCTTGCGCAGTCCGTGAGGGGAAGTTCTCTTTCTCACCTAAACCTGCACGCACGGGACCGCTTGCCCCACGCGAGGCTTCGCTGTGCGGAATAATCGGTCGCCTTGGGACCGCGCGACAAACTTATATCGCTATCGTCCTCATGATGGTCGTTACTTTAGGGAATATAATGAACCAATAAATCCAATAAATAATTACTTGGCTGAACACTGCAAAAAGTGCGCGTGCACACCCATGTTTGACAACACAACTTTCTCGAGGAAAGAAAAAACAGAAAAGAACAAAACGCGAAATAGGAAAAAGAAGTGACATTTCTTTCGAGGTATCTAGGCACGTGAACTGATTGGCCATACAATCTTTTGTTGGACGATGCGTTCATAATGTATGCTTGATTCGCAGTGCATAAAATAGATGACCATTTGAAATAAACGCCAGTTGGAAATTCAGCGTCCGTCCGGTCGTATGTGTTCCTTTCATCTTCGTTTTTAGCGCGTTTTTATGAAAGCTGTCAATAAATCCTTGTTGATGAGGATATGAGCATCCCTCTAAGAACGGGGTGACCCAAACCACCAAGCTCGTGTTAATGCGTCCGCATTCTTAGGGTACTTTTCACGCACTTTCCGTGGCTGTGGCTGTTTGTATCTGTGTTTGGGGGTATCTATGTATGTTTGTTTGTATCTAACCGTTTTCCCGACTACTTGGGTCACGGGTAGTTCGTGGTCGAATGGGTAGCGCGTCAGGCTGCTGTGCTGAGGTAACAAGGTTCGAAACCAACCATCCGACCAACTTGGGTCACCAAGTGTGTGCCGCTCTTCAATGAACGCCTTCGACGCCAACGAAAATGATCCCTTAAGTTTCTCCGATGCTGAGCGGAACCGAATCCACGTCACAAAGGTTCCTCAAAGACAGCAATCCGACGCCTTAGCAGGCTGCGCCACAAATTTTGCACTCGGTATGTGACGCTCGAATTTTCAGTGAACGCATTTCACCCCAACGCTTTAGCGAGTTTCGCCATGAATGTACTGGGTATGTGCCATTCTTCAATGAACTTGCTGAGACTATGCTGGCTGTCAGATGTGCACCTAGAAAAATGGCGGCTCTTGCGAGCCATGAAATCTCTTAACGCCAAAGCGTTAAGGGCCCCGTTTCTCAGAAAATCCGGCGTCGTTGACGGCGTGCGCCGTCCGCGGCCAAGAAAAAAGTCATCCCGAACTACGCCGACCACGCAGGCCCGCCGCGTGGCGCAATGGCGAACTAATCGAATTTCTCAAAGTAAAATGCGCCAGAAAAATCGTAAAGTACGTAACCACAACCTACAGATGTGATAGCGTCGGATTGTAATTTGAATACACGAGAAAACTTAACTCTCTTACGTGGAAGCTCAAACAGAAGCCCCTTTTCCAGCATTTATACAATTCATACAGCGGCGCGCCGCGGTTTGTGCCTTGCAAAAATATCATCCAGATGGCGCTCGCCTCCTCGACAGCCTACAGCAGCGTTGCGTGTAGGCTTCCTACACTGTAAACACAAATGAGCCTGAATGGGGGTTTATATGGTTGAATACCTTTTAAAACTCCATCGCCCAAAATATTTACTCCATCAACATGGAGTAAAAAAGCATAAAACCATGATTTTACCTCCTTCCCGAAATGATTGAGGGAAAAAAAAACGGAATGACCTGATATCACTCCATTTACAAAATGGAGTTAATCAGTGCGAAAACCTTGTGCCGTGAAGTGGAGTGAAAATGTATTTCCTCCGTGCACTGTAAACACAACTTACAGCCGGCATAGGTAAGAGATACGACGCGCAACCTTTTTAAACTCCTCGGCCCCAAATCTTATTTCATCAGCGGGAACGTATTCAATATAAAAACGTGAATTCATTGCCAACACTCAAAGATGTAGTAAAATCGTTCTTAAAATGGAGTTTTCTCCCTCACGAGAAATCTCATATGTGAAGCCGACTTTAAGGAGATCGGTGTAAGATTGGTCTTTGTAAGCTGGCTTTCCCACGTTCTGTGTTGCAGTGAAACCAACTCAATGAAAAATGCGATGCGAACGGGTCCCGATAACGCTATCGCGTTCCACTCTTAAAGGCGAAGCTTAAGCGTTCTCCATTTTTTTTTCAATCAGATATATGTTGATCGTTTCAATGGATATTTAGTTGAGAGTGTTCGTCCTGTTTGCTCCTAGCCTTCGTCTGTATCCTTTCGCGCTATAAACTAGAAATATGTAACAAAATGTTACTTGGGTTTAGTTTGTGTGGGGCCGTTCTTTGCTTGACTCCATCTATTAACACTTTACGGTCAGTACGATTCAGGGTATTCTAACAAATAATGGTCGCAGTCACCATTAGTTTGACAGCACACCCGAAGTCACATGGTTGGTGCGGTGCAAACCACAACGAGAGGAAGATGATGATGAGATGATGATGATGATGAGATGATGATGAGATAATGAGAGGTGACTTAAGATGGCCTGCTTCAAGACTCTTTTCGCATCATAAGGAACCTTCTTCTCTGGCCTGAACTTCAATGTACGCGGTCGCGAAAGACTGTCAACAGCATAATTGCCTGCTGTCTTGGGACGCAGTAACCGTATCGTCCAGAATTCGTGTCATCCGGAATTCGTAGGAAGACCATGCACGTACCTAGTTTTGTTTTTATCCGATGTTCGCGAGATGACAGCATGAACCGATGGTCAGACGCGGAAATATCCATTCTATTTGTATAGTGAATAAGTCTTCACAAGTTGCTGAGTGCACCTATAGGTGGCGTGGAGCCCTTGGTGTGCGAATAGGAGTCAGTCACTGTAAATCCCGCCGAAGTCTCTCAAATAGAGGGATTAGAACCAGGCGGCTTCCGCATCCGTCACAGCAGGCAAGATGGCACGTGAAGCGAAACCAATGGATTGAATTGTAAAATCGACTTCGAGCATGGCTTGCGTACCTGTGAGAAACCGATGCTCAGATATTGTTATTTTCTCGAGCGTTTCCCAACTTCGGAGCACTTCCAGAACAACGGTTTTGCATGGCCTCAGAGATTGTTGGGCGCTGTTGTCTGCGTAGCAGACCGACACGATTCGATCTTACTGCGGTCGAGATTAAGCGGAGCACTTTGTTTACGAGCTGAAATGGATTGCAATAGAAAGAGTTCGCTCTAGTGCGTAAACATTTCGGCACCAGAGTTATGGCTATAGGCACGAGTGTACGCAGAAACACTCGCTGGCACTTCAGGCGATATATGCAAGCGGGCACCGGAAATGCCCACGAAGACAATGAATTTCTATAGAGGATTCCTTGTTAAAAATAAATGAAGTGAAGACACGGTGCCCAAGGCAGATAAACCGGAGAGTGTTCTTATTTTACTCGCCGCGCGCCCATTGTCCTCTCCAGCACTCGGGCGACCTCCGGCATAGCCAACACTGCAACGCCCCCGCCTCTAAAGACGGAGTCGTACCATTGGAAGCGTTGCACGACGCTGGCAGTTGTTGAACGGCTTCAGCTGCTCTCAGAACCGAGCTCTACAGGCAGAAATGTGGTCCGCGACGATAGGCTCAGAGAAGCAGTTTTCACGAGCTCGACGGAAAAGGCGTCGTCACGCACGACCATTGGTTCTTAGTTTCGTCGCGGGAAACCACGGAGTGCGCACCAGTGTGTGGCGCCTCAAGCGCACGACGAGCAGAGTCAACACGGAGAAAGACGTGTGTTGCTCTCCCGGAGACTGCGGCGGATGCATGGCGGTTTGTGTCGGTGTGCTCGCGTAGGGGTGGCACGGGTTCGGGAGAATAAGTGGGCTAAGTCGGGAAGTGCTGTCACGAATGCCTGGTGAACGAGGACAGGCAATTTAGACCGTATACAAGGAGAGATTGGCCATAGACAAGTTGAGAAGGCGCACCTCCGAGGTTTTGCCTCAACAGCAGTTCGTAATTTCAGAACAATCGGTGGAGAGGTGGCCCATTCTTTCCAGGCGCCGGATGCCGTGAGCGCAGCTTTGAGCTGGCGGTGAAACATTTCAACAATACCGTTGTACTGAGGATGGTGCACCGTTGTTCTTATTTGTGGCGGACCAAGATGTGAAGAGTGCTGCCTCGATGATGCGGTTGTTGAAGAGTTTCTGCCGTGATGTCCGTGACAGGGGCGGCTTCGGGCCAACGCGCGAATCGGTAGACGTTCTCTCTCTCCCTCATGGGAAATGCATTTTGTTAAATTGCAAAAAACTGCACTAAGAATGTTTTATTTTTTTGCCGGCCTTTTCTCATTCAGATACGCAAAATATAAATTTCTCACTTCAATCAAATTCGGACGAGAAATGGTTAAGCATTCCCACGAGCGAAGCTTCTCGAGACTGTGGCGATTTCGCGACGTCAGCGAATGCGCTCTGCGTAAAGGGATGTCGTGACGTCACGTACACATTTCCCAGGCACAATTATGACTAAGGTTTCACGGTACGTTTTTATTATTAGTACGGAGCATATTTTGCCTTGTACGGTTGTACTATGCGCAATACGCTAGGTAGATCCGTCGGTAGGTTCCTGCCGGGCACCATTTCCAGTCTCTCTTTTAAAAAAAATGTCACAAAAGTGCGCTAAATCAAGGAGCGCGCCGCTCAAGCCAGCGAAGACGCAAGCCGGCCCCGCGGCAGCTTCGACAGAGGGCGAGAGCGCATACGCCATAGACAGCCGACGCGATCAACGGAGTCTAGAAGCTACGACAAGATACGCGAACGCTACTGTAACGAGAGAGACCGCGCGCCGAAACCCCCTCTCACCCGGCGAGCAGAGAGAGAGAGAGGGGGGGAGGACGACAACCCGGCTTGCGCCTACGGATGAGTCACCGCCATCCTCGACGACGCTCCGACGTCCGCGGTCGAAAATGCGAGAAATGTCTAGAAGATTCCCAGGCTTTGTTCATGCTACGGGATCACGGCTCCGTCGGAAGGCTCGAGAAGCGCCGGCGAAGGCAATAAAAGCTCCGTGCAAGAATCATAACGAGGATCAGACCGCGCCAGTGAAGAGATGTGACGTGAAGGCTGACCGTCTGCGGAAGAAGGGGATTCCCTGGCAAGCTAGTCGACGAGTTCACCGAGCGTCTGCATTTCCGGAAGAAATTCATTCTTCGAGATTTGCCCCGAGCTACGCCGAGATCGTCCGGCTCAAAACCAGCACGGGAGATTACAATTGGACACTGTGTTCCTATTCATTCTGTACTGTACGTGTTGGACTCTTGATGCTTGTCGTTAATTATTTTCCTGTGTTTTGTTAACCATCTGAATTGTATTGTGATGTGTCTAGCCGAAGTGTACACGTATGTATGTAACTGAATTGTTTGAAGAATCGATTTTGTTGTGTTTTGACAACTATGGGCTCTGACTCAGTCTTTGGACCACAACCGGCGTTCACTAGCACACCAGAGCCCCTATTAATTGTCCTTGCTTTCGTGGGGCAATTTTCGGAAGCTGATAAGTCGGCTTTGGAATTTGGCCCGGCGTTGGCGCCTTGCTAACGGGGTGTGACATAAAAGAAACCACGTGCGTGATAGTGGGGTTGAACCAGGGTCCATGCGCACAAGAACCCGATGATCTAGCCAACCTGGTTTTGTCGCTTTGAGACGCCGCACGACACTGCAACGCCTTCGCGGTCAGCCGAAGCCGTAACGGAACAGGCTTACGTTTGTTTGCCATAGTACAAAATACATCATCCATGCCATGGCCTCGTTGCTGTTGTCACACACGCTCTCATCACACACAAATACCCTACATAAACAAGTTGGTGTATTTGGTATCGCTTTGTAGAACCCCAAACGATGCAGGATAGCCGGCGACCTGCAAATGGGATACTAAGGGATGTTGGACATTGCCCCTGCAGCCACCTGTCGAACTTCCCCGCATTGCACTAGCGTGACTCAATGGGCAGCATAAAGAAAGAAAAACGTATTTCAAGATTCCGCCTGAATTTCACAAGCTCCGCAACGTCAAGATGGTGCGCCCTTCTGATAACACGCGTATTTACAGCACTTATTCGTAACTTTCGCGCTGCGTTATAGCAGTGTTTTAATCCTGCCCAAGAAACTGCTATAACGCATCACAGACGTTACGACTAAGTGCCGTAAATACGCATGCTATTAAAAGGACGTAAACCCTCTCGACGTTGCTGACTCAGTTTGTGAAGTGTGGGCGGTATTCTAAAATATATTTTACAGCGGAGCTGCTAGAGCCTCGCTATAATCATTCCGTCGTCTGCAGCTTCGCCGAGCTGGGGGAGAGAGCTGAGTGAGACTTCTTTCTGGGGTTTTACGTGCCAAAACCAGTTCTGATTATGAGGCACGCCGTAGTGGACGGCTCCGGATTAATTTTTACCACCTGGGGTTCGCGCAACGCCTTAGCTGACTGAGCCACCCTGGCGGATAGAGTGAGTTCAGACTATAAAAAGAGCATCGCACAGCACAGCGGACGCGAGGTGGAGAGGAGTGAGGCAGGTGGAAGTGGGACGCGTAAAGCTGCTGCCTCACATCTTTATCTCCCACTTCCCCTGACGCTGCGCCATGCTCCCTATTGGGCAGCAGAAATAGGCGCCATTTTTCCTTAATAAAACACTACTACCGCGTTTCCCCGCGTTCGCACCGAACGCGCCCGGTGTCCGTGACTGCAGCCGATGCGTCTGGCGGCGGCTCGGCAGGTTTCGACCAGAGAACTGGACACTCGTTGCTTCCGAAAGACTGAAGCGAGAGCTAGGAAAGCTGAAACCAAGCGTCACAGAAGAGAACATCCGGGGTTTAGATTGAGGGAAGCCGAGAGTTCGCGTAGGCGAAGAAATGAAGATCCGGAGGCTCGTGAACGTGGCCGGCTGAATTCATCGCGATACTACGCTGAACATCGCGAAGAAAGCCTGAGCGCCAGGAAACAGGGGAGACTGGAAGATCCTGGGTTGCGGGTGCTCAGGAACTTTCACAACATGCAACGACTTGGGACTAACGGTGCTAACGGGCGCTCGCTTCGGCGGTCCTCTTTCTCGCAGTGGAAAAAAAAAAAATTATGCGTGGCTCTGCTATCGCAAACACCCGAGACCAGCGGAGATGGGGGAAGCTCAACAAAAGTTAGTGTGGTTTGCCGCTACTTTACTAGGCTTTTCCCAGCTCCGCTGGTCTCTGATGTTTGCGATAGCAGAGGAGGAGGAGGAGGAAATAACTTTATTGCGTCCTGAGGCGCCACGCATAATATTTTTCTAATGCTACCCATTGTGTTACGCCGGTGCACTGAGGTGAAGTTCGACAGATGGCTGTATGGGCAACTTCATAAATCTGTCCTCCCCCATCGGCATACTGCCGATGTGGCCAGGAATCACGATCAGCGATCGACCTCGCGCTGAGCAGAGCAGAACACCAGTGCGATGTATTCCACCGAGTGAGCAGCAGACACAGACCACGAGGGTGGCGTTCAACCAGGGTTTTATTTAAATAAAAAGGAAGGGACGGGGTGAGGCGAAAAAAACGACTAGGGGAAAAAAAAGAACAAAACAAGGGGGTTGGTTTGTGTGTGTGTTAAAGCCTGCGCCGGGCTCTGCGTACCCAGGTTGGGCTGGGCAGGAGGGGGGGTGCCAGCTTACAGGCGCTATTGCAGGTCCCCGTCGTGTATCGGGTGCCGCCTAATAAAACAATCGCACAGGAGGGGGGCGGGCCAGGCGCCTATACATGTATAGTATGTATATTATAAAAACGAAGCTTGTGTGTACAAAAAGCACCTAGAGGGGGGGGGGGGGGGGGCTGTTTCGTGCGGGTGGGCGAGGGAGCGGACCCCCCATTCTCCCACATCGGAGGCGGCAGCGGAGGCGGCTCTGAGGTATTCGCTGGCAGGTCTCTCGTCCGAGGGGGTTTCGCTGTCGGCGAGACTAGAAAACCTATTTACACACGCATACACGCACACACGCACACAACACAAAAACACACGCAACGTGCCTGCGGTCACGCTAAGGCCTCGCTTAACTCTCGCGGGCGCGGAAAACCCGGAGGAGTAGAATGTACATTGCATCGCACATTATGCGCTCTGTTATCTCTCGCTCACAAACACACACTCGCGTGTGTGTATACCTTTCATAATAGTATATATATATTTATAATATATATATTTTTATATATAATATGTATAATATAATAGACCTATCTCTTGCGCGTGATTTCAACAGTTCTTTGGCTTCGTTGCTAACAATGCCAGGCGCGCGCGAGGAATGTCGCTGAGATCCGGTGGAATGTGTGCGCCTCCCGGGCATAGAGTGTTTGTGGTTGTGTGAGTTCTCTCGAAGGGATCAATAAGTTACACGTTCAGGGAGTTAATAAATTAACGCTGTACAAGGTCCTCCCCTCGCATCAGGGAAGGTGGTGCGTCGGTGGGCCGGGCACCCTCAGCTGGGAAACGCTGGGGCCATCACGACCAAGGCAGTCAGCAGAGTACAGGCAGCAGAGGTGGCCGTCCTGCGTTAGGAGAACGGAAGGTGGCGCTATAAACGCCGCCGCGGGCCCACGGAGCGGTTAGTAGAGCATGCGACAGAGAGCGGGGTTATTACCGGAGCGAACTAAAGCCCGCATTGCTCACCAAGAGCTCGGGGACCTGCGAGGGGAGAAGGGGTTAGAGTGAGGCGGCAAACTTGCACCAGCGGCATGCAAGGTTAGCGAGACACGGCGGTCACGCAGCAGCAGCGCACCCTAGGCCTGCAAGCTCGGGGCCGTGACGTCAGTCCAGGGGAATCTTCCGAGAGAGCAGCGATTGTTATCGTGTTAAACTGTACTGCCAAGCAAACTTCGACCCACTGGACAGAGAAACGGCTCCGTGCTTGCGAGACTTTGGTACCTGGGAGTCACGCAATCCCTATGCGGCGAGCCACACCAGGGCGGGGAGGACACACTCGGATTCTGCGGTTCCCAGCTCCACGACATACATCGGCGTGCTATTAAAGGGTTAGCGCAAGCGCTACCTATCAGGGTCAAGCACAAGCATGACCGCAATGATTCTTTCAGAGACACGAACAGCCGTTCCCACAACGGTGTCGCATGGCTTCCCCGCAATCTCGCGCAAGCACGTTATATCAGCGGCGGGGTATGCATTTATGTAGGCGTGCTCGCAATGCAGGGCATTTGCAGGGATCGGCATGCCTCGACCTGTTGGCAAACTGTTAATGTCATGCCGCTTGCGAAAGCCATGCGGCAGAGTCCTCCGCGCCCCGGAGGAGGGCCCGCCGCCGCTGCCGGAGCACTGAGCGTGGGGCTCACCGCGCACTTGCAGCTGGCGCAGGGATCGAGCGGAACCAGCTCGCCGGCGCGGTACGTGCGGCCCATGTGCATGCAGCCGCGGTGGCCGCTGGAGTTGGCGGCGCCGGCGCACTCCTCGTGGTCGTCGTCCTCGCGGTCGCAGCGCGGGCAGCACTCTCCCGGCCGCAGCGAGTGGGCGGCACAGCGCAGGGGCGGGCACTCCACGGGCCAGCAGTCCAGCTCTCCGCGCAGGCACTCGCACTGCTGGCAGTTGTGCAGCCATCGCTGGCCGCTGGCCAGCCGCACGCCGGGCTCGTCCGGGTGCTCGCACGAGCCGGCCCGGTCGCACTCGGGGCAGCAGCGCAGGTCCACCCGGGGCGAATCGCAGCGGCACGGCACCCGGTCGCAGCGCGCCACGCCCGCGCGACAGACGCAGCGCGTGCAGGGGTCCGGCCCCGGCCAGCGCTCGCCGTCGGTGCGCTCGACCCCCCGGTGGTCGCACTTGAGCGAGCAGCTCGAGTTGTCGGCGCACACGCACGAGAAGGAGCCGCGCTCGTTGACGCACGTGGCCGTGCTGTGGCACGTGTGCGTGGCCAGCGCACACTCGTCTACGTCCTCGCACGACCCGTCGGCGGCGGTGGGCGCGTAGCCCTCGCGACACTCGCAGTAGAACCAGCCGGGCATGTTCACGCACCGCGAGCGCTCCTCGTCGCACCCGTGGACGCCCTCGGCGCACTCGTCCAGGTCCCGCTCGCAGCGGGCGCCCGCGAAACCGCGCCGGCACGCGCACGTCTCCGGGGCGGCACACCGGCCGCCGTTGAGGCAGCCGCGCGAGCACACGGGCGCGCACTGTCGCCGGCCGTCGCCCCGGTAGCCCGCGGGGCAGCGGCACTCGTAGCTGCCTGGGGTGTTGACGCACCGCGCCAGCCGGTGGCAGTCGTGTTGTCCCGACGCGCACTCGTCCACCTCGACGCAGCTGAAGGCGTCGACGCGCGAGAAGCCGGGCAGGCAGTCGCAGCGGTAGCTGCCCGGGGTGTTGGCGCAGCGCGTGCTGGACGCCTGGCAGTGGTGGCCGTCGAAGCCGCCTTCCTTGAGGCACTCGTCGACGTCCTCGCAGACGCGGCCGCTGCCGGCGTAACCCGGTCGGCACTGGCACGCGTACTTGGTCTGCAGGTTGACGCACGAGGCATGCTGGTCGCAGTCGTGGCCCCGGGAGCAGTAGTCGACGCCCGGGCAGAACATGCAACACTCCCCGGGCACGCTGAAACGCTGCGACTCGGGGCACGTGAGCGCCGGGCACGTCTTCTGGTCGATGCGACGGCAGGTCATCTGGCCGTCCTGCGCAGTGGACAATCGTCAATGGTGGCACAATATCACTTCTGCGCCAAGTGCAAATCGTTTACATCCGCTTGGCTGAACACCTTACCCTATGCGTTCCACATCCTATACGAGTGACTGCGTATCGCTACATTTGATCAGCCGATGTCTCAATACCATAATAACGCATACCCTTCCTTTTTTCAAGGCATATTTAGCGTAGCACCAAGTCTCGCTTGTCGACAAAATGCGCAGAACTGATGCAACCAATCGCACATGCGTTTCCGTATTTTGAGATTTACGCAGGCTGCGTACACTATTAGAGCGAGCAGAGCATGCCTATACCGTAGATGACGGTATATACTCACACTGCAGTTGCACTGGACACACTTTTGCGTAACTTGTTCCCCGTGGTCGTAGAGAACCTGCTTCAGGAAACAGCGCTCTGCAAGAGAAGAACGTCGGCAGTGAGCGACCTATGCCTCATACGACGACGACGCCAGGGGGCTGCCCTGTTCCATCACTCACTGAGGCAAGTGGGGCAGCACTCGCCGGGCTGGAGCACGGGGTGCTTGCAGGGCGGCGCGGGGCAGCTGATCGGGTGGCACTCGACCTTGCCACGCGTGCACGTGCAGATATCACAGTCCTGCTTCCACACCGCGCCGTCGGGCCGCACGGTGTCGTTGACGCGGCAGTTGCGCTGACACTCGCACTCCTCCACCGAGGCGATCCTCTGCTCGGCCTCGGCTAACTGGCGCCACACATACGAGGGAGGATGAAAGACACACGTCACATGACGAGCTATTGCCCTCTTTCGCATGGAAGGAAGGAACGTCACGGAAGTGAAGCCAGTAATAGTCGGCCCAACACGTGATCATGTCGCGATAAGGTTTAGAATCTTCCACCACCACGCTCAGCGCACGCTCTTCCGAAAAGACAACGGGTGCTACAGTATAACGAGCGAGGTGCGAGAACGGGCTGGTTGGTAATCCACTGTAAAAGACAGCGCACCAGCAGCCGGACGGATATCAGCGCTTGTGTCTTCTGTCCGTCTGCTGGCGCGCTGCGTTTTACAACAGCACAACATGCAACCGTCGCACGCTGCAAAGAAGACGATGAATGTGTACGTTGCAATAAACGAGCGGGGTTGTTACGCATTTCGAGAGAGTGCTTGCAAAAAACCCCAGGTGGTCAAAATTAATCCGGAGCGCTTCCACTACGGCGTGCCTCATAATCAGCACTGGTTTTGGCCCGTAAAACCCCAAAAAGAAGAAGAGAGAAAATGTGCACATAGAGGTCCCCTTCCACAACACAGGGTAGCCGACCGTAGATATCCTCTAGTCAACCTCCGTGTCCGTTTTTATGTCCCTCTCTATGCCTGTGACGATCCTGCTCCCATCTCGTCCCGGCTTCTTTTAACGCGATAGCGTTAAGGGCCCCGTGTCGCAGAAAATCCGGCGTCGGTGTCGGCATCCGTGGCGGAGAAAATCATCCCGAACCAACCCAACCGCACAGGTCCTCCACAAGGTGCAAGGTTTTGGTGAACAAAAATTGAATTTCTCACAGTGAAATCCGTCATAAAAACAGTAAAGTACGACTTAACCACAACCTACAGCCATGGTGGCGTCGGAATGTAATTTGCATGTACGAGAAAACATAATTCTGTTACGAGGAAACTCGAACACAACAGCCTTTTCCAGCATTTCTACCAGACCTACAGCGGCGCGCTCGAGTAGTTTACTTGCGAAAATGATACCCACATGGCGCTCGCATCCTCAGCAGGTCGAATTGGGACTTGGCCTGCCTAATGCGTTCTGGACACGCGCGCACGTCGGGGCAATAGCAAACAATAAAATAATACAAAAATAAAATGTGCTAGGGCCTTCACATTTTAATATAACACGACTTATATTGCCCCCGGAAAAACGTCTTCCCAGCAATGCATTTCTATTTAAAAGTGAAGCCGACGTTAAGGGGATCGGTGTAAGCTTGGTCTTTGTAAGCTGGCTTTCCCACGTTCTGTGTTGCAGTGGGAAAGCCAATTTACAACGGGGCCCGATAACGCTATCGCGTTCCACTCTTAAAGGCGAAGCTTAGGCGTCCTCCAACTTTTTTTTCACCAGTACTCTAAACGCTTCTCGATCTAAACACTAAACCCCAGACCTGGACTTCAGCTAGAGCAGAGCGCCATCTGTCAACAGAAGTAATTACAAGAGTCCGGCTCGTTAAGCGAAGAATCTGCAGTTAAGCGTGGACGGCACGTGTCGCCTTGCTCTCATCCGGCGGCAGCAGCAACGACGATACATACATACAAGAGGCTGCGAGTTTTTTCGCTGCCCGCGACCGCTCACAATAGACGACTAAATAAGCGCGACAGCTGCGCAGCCAGATGCGGTTCCACATCTCTGAACAGTCACCCATGCGTGGACCTCGCGCAGGGAACACTGGGGGATTTCACAGAAAGTGAGTCGAGCCTGTGTGAAGGCTCTACGAGGCAGCCCAGCACGTTTGAAATTTGTCGATGCCACCGCGAAATGTAACGGAACAACGGTTCTCCATGGTTCGGTACAGCCAGCGCAAGAAGGTATGGGCAGGGAGCATACCAGGGAATAAGGTACGACGTGCACGCGTTACGCTTCGCTCAGAGATTATTATTATTATTATTATTATTATTATTATTATTATTATTATTATTATTATTATTATTATTATTATTATTATTATTGCATTCAAACGAGCAGGACCCGGAAGATCTTTCGCTATATAGACGATTTCGCTATGAAGGTAGCGTCCCTTAGGGCACATTATAAGGCAAAATAACGCTCAAAGAAATCGAACTTTATGCCGACCATGCCGAGAAGTTTGGAATTCGATGGAACATTCTGAAGCAATAACCAGCTTTAGCATGTGTATTATTACGCTCTAGTCTAATGGTTGCAACACCGTGGTGAAAGTCTGTGGCAGAATCACCTCAATGTTCCTCAGCACGGTGGTCTTGCTGTGTGGCAGAGCGGTTTTAGGGGGGGGGGGGGGGCATTCTTGCGCTTCTGGACTCGCATCGTATTTTCCACATTTTGTAACCTGTCCTGGACGAAATCCGCCATCCAACTGGACTTTTACGTCAAATTAAAATTGAACTACGGGGTTTTACGTGCCGAAATCACGATCTGATTATAAGGTACGCCGTATAGAGGGAGACTGCATATTAATTTTTACCCACCTGGGATTCCTTAACTTGCCCCCTAATCTATGTCCCCGAGCCTTTTTTTTTTTCGCCCCCATCGAAATGCGATCGCCGCGGCCGAAATCATACCCGCGACCTCGAGATCAGAAGCGAAACGCCATAGCCTCTAGGCTACCGCGGTGGGCGACTTGCATGTTGCCAGCACTGTTACGACAAAGATTCGGTGCTGGACTTTTTCGCATAACTTTATAGTGGCGCTCACAATACATGTATAAGATTCAAAATCTGGCCAGGTCTTGTTGCTCCCTTCGTTGTACAGGTCATTCCGTAATAAAAAAATTAGGGGCAGCTTCACACTAGTGGTGCGAAGACGGGGCAAACAGCGAAGCTGGCGACCACATCTAGTTTTTATCTTGGTTCAGCCAAGTTTTTGCAAGGTTGTGCTCCAAGACTCGGCCACGTTTTGCGCAAGATCACTCCAGAATCATCGACAGCCCAATGAGCAACGAACATTCGGTCATTAAAGTATTTCGACGCTCAAACGCTTTTTCTCGGTTTCGCGGGCTCGTAAATCGAGATCTTCTGCGAATCGCCGACGTTTCGCCGCCGCTTCGGCGGCGCGATACTCAGTATCGGACCGAAGTCATCTCATTCGCTCTCGAATAGCGGCGCAGTGGCTTTCGCGCCGCGCTTCCTCTTCTTCGGAAGTGACGCGCTTCTTCGGCCGCCCCATCATCGTGGCGATGTGCTCGGCGCGGAGACGGCGGGGCTTTTGTGTCGCCGAGGCGGCGACGCAGAGCTATATATCCCGTGGGTCGGCGAAGTGACGTCACGGCTTAGCTCCGCATCTGCGCAGCCGCGGTAATCACTCCGCACGGCGCGGTGACGTCATGGCTCGGCAAAGCTAAGACGAAGCGATGCGGCGCGCGCGATGACGTCATGGCTCACGCAGCTGTGGCGAGGCTCGGCGCGGTCGGCGCAGCTGGGGCGAAGCGTTGATAGGCGACGCATGGTGACGTCATCGCCAGGCGGAGGTTTTGCGGCGTACATAAGCCGCGTTTGCATGAATGCGACAGTGGCGCATCGCATCGCATTTCTAGCGCATCGCATTCATGTAAACAGTGGTAATGCGCTAGAAAGGCGCATCGCATTAATGCGCTAGGCGAAGGTATATTTACAGGCGCGAGTCGATTCACGCACGTGGCGCTCCCTTCTCGGGGGAGTTAATGCGCTACATCTAAACGGCGTCGCATCGCCTTTCCCAAATACGCTTGGAAATTCGATGCGCTACTGTCGCATTCACGTAAACGCGGCTTATCGCGATGAAAAGAAACGCGAACAGCGGAGCGCGTGGCCGTAGCATAACTGAAGGTATAGTGCGCGCCCTCCAGTCATCACCATTGACAGACGCGCCCAGCCGGTTTGATCGCGCTGTGCGATGATGTACCCCCTATACTGCGATATCTTGGTTTCTGTTCTACTTCTCTTTTATTTGAAAACGAGAAAAGGCGACGGCGCAGTAATGACAGCGAAAACTGTACTATCGCGATGAAAAATGCGAAAAGCGGAAAGCGTGGCTTTTGGCACAGTCAGCGCAGCCTAGCGTCAGTCCGCTATAGTGCGAGGAAACGTGTCCAACTTTGGCTGTCGCTAGGCGAATCTGTGCTTTCAGTCGGCGCCAATGCGTAGCGCTAGAATCTTGTTCCGACTGGCGCTAACATGGTGAGCTCGCGCACGCACGCGGATGGCCGGAGCAATTCAAAGACGTTCACATAGCCCAGTCGCCGTATACTTGTAAATAAACACTGCTTTGAAAGCCGATGAATCATTTAGGCTAACCCTGAACACTCGAAGCCCAATGGCCTCTCGGAGCACACTCACCCGCTGCGTGAGCTTGCTGACGTATCCCTCGAGGCGCACGACGGCCTCGCGGAGCTCCTGGAACTGGCCGCAGGTAGGGCACTGGGCGTCGAGCTGAGGGCACTGCAGCAGCACGGCCTGCGGTTGTGCCACGATGCGCACGTCCTGCAGCTCACCGCGGAAGTGGAAGTGGCGCGCGTTGCGCTGGCCCAGCCACAGCTGCCAGGGCTTGCCGGAGTCCTGCTGCTGCTCGTCGTCCTCGTCGTCCGCGACGGTCTTGGGCGGCTGCCGCAGCAGGCGCGAGTAGACGCGGCTGCAGTCCACGAACAGCTGCACGCTGCAGGTTCGGACGAAAACGCTTAGCGCGCCTCGTAGCGGGACCCGTCGAGTTGTGGGCGAGCGCAATTATACCTTAGCTCGAATCAGCGCAGGCATCTGCGAATAACCCTGGAACGTGTCCCAAGTGTCCGACTCCTATGTCTACATTAGTCACCCTGTGCCCCGGTGCTCAGGATATTAGGAACGCGATGCTTAGGAAGGCCATTTAAAAGATTCATGTTCCAGACTTCCAGACCGACTCGTTAAATAACGAACAACTCATCGTTCTGGTAGAACTCATCGCTGCATGTAGTATTTAGCCTTCAGGGTGTTCACATGTAATGATCAATGTTCCTCCGATAGTAGTTTCGGAATTATTTAATGATGGTCTTAGCGTCCCAACACAATATAGGATGAGGAACGCCTTTATCGGATGGGTAAAAACCGCAGTAACTGTCACGTGTGATAGCGCAGTTTAAGCTCCTTCCGCACGTACAGTTCTGGCGTGGTCGGTGCACGCTCACTGCGGAAAATGTAGCATAACTTAAGTACATGGGTACCTCACAGAAATACCTGGATACCTAAAGGAAGTACCTGGGTACCCAACATTTGTACCTGGGTACCCAGTGGAAGTGTCTGGACGCCTAACATTGCAGTACCTGGGTATTTAAGAGTATCTACAGCAGCCAACATAACGGAAGTACCTGAGTACCTAAGTGCCTGCTTACCGAACAGTTACCAACATAACGCAAGTACTTGAGTACATGACAGAAGTGCCTGCTTACCTAATAGTTACCAATATAACGGAAGTAATTGGGTACCTAACGGAAGCACCTGGCTATCCAACATAATTACCTGCACACACAGCAGAAGTACCTGGCTGAATACCTAAAAGGCACCTGGACAGCCAACAGAAGGGTATTTAAGATAGCGTATCCGCGGGTGTTCCTCACCCGACGTACCTGGGCCCGCTGATGGCGACGGCGACCTGGTGCCAGGCCCCGTCGGCCAGCCGGTAGGGGAACGTCTCGACCATCTGGCGGCCCCCGCCGGCCACGTAGTGGAGCCGAAGCTCGTCCCGGCGACCGCTGCTCTGCAGCTCGACGAAGCCGCCTCCGTCGCGGCACAGCGACAGCACGGTGCCCACGTTGCGCGGCTCCTGGCGCACGGTGGCCATGAGGGTGACGTCAGAGGCGGGCGACAGCAGCAGACGCGCCGCGTGCCGGGCCGCTTCGGCGGGCAGCGCCACCTGCCTCGTCCGGGACGCGGAGAGGCGCACGGCGGGGCTCCAGCGGTGCATGCCCCTGGCTGGCTCCAGGCCCGCGTAGCTGCCGTTGCCCAGAGCCTCGATCAGGTCCAACTCGGGCCCAAGTGCCGCCGCCGCCGCCGCCGCCGCTGCGTGCACGGGATGAAAGAGAACGCCCGGGTTCAAGCAACGCTGCCCACAAGGAACGTACGCCTCCCTACTGAACGTGTAAGTGTTACCCAATAACGCTAAACACGCACAGCCGCCGTCAGACCCCAACAATAAAGACTTGTAAATAAACACTGCTTTGAAACCCGATGAACAGTTTAGGCTAACCCTGTACATTCGAAGCCCAGTGGCCGGGATAGCGGTTAAGCAAACACGGTCTGTGAGCCGCAAGCGTCGAACGCTGCGGAAGGACGATGCATTTTAGCTAGCATATTCGAAGCGCCCCAACCAGAAATCGCCAGCAACTTCTGCATAGAGAAGCGAAACGCGCTGAATGCGTGTTCGGGTTAAACATAAATACAATTCGGGGGTATTATGAGCCAAAAAGACATGTTTATGAGGCACGCCACAGTGAGGGACCCTGGAATAATCTAACGTGCACCCAATGCGCGGTGCATGCACGGGTTAAGTATGATGGTGACATGTAGTCACCGTCGTGCGGATATATATGTTGCGATGAGGATATTTAGGTATACCGCTTGCTGCTGTTTCGTTGTGCACAATTCAGTAGAGGACAAAGCCGGTCAATGGCCCATATATGTAAGGTCAGTGCAGATGGACCTGATTCGTCGGCCACGCGAGCGTTCCGTTGTCCACTCGGCGAGAATCACACCCACGCCAAACCCCTTATCCTCACAACATGAACTAATGACTACGATAAGTGGTTGAAGTGGCCATGAAAATATCGCTTAAAATCGCGTAATGGTTGATTAGCCTTACAAATTTGCCCCAATTTGCTGACGCATCGTATATGTAACTCCATTAAGGCTTCGTTGGAGTTGGAGTTTAACGTATACATTTTACTCCAATCTGTTCTCGCATTTAGGACTCCTGTTACCAGTCTTAGCGTACGACGCGAATCGGTAGCAACGTCAATTGTAGCTGAGGATTCCTTTGACTTGTCCGCCAATAGCCGCACCGTGCGAAATGGAGTTCTGATAAGTTATCTGAATCATCAGCGTATTGCGCCACCGATTTTGAAGACTCATAGTTCTCGAAAATGGCGTTAAACAAGATTTGTAAACGAATGTGACTTCATTACTACTCGGCTTCAACTCCGCAATCGGGACACTTGCTATAATGCGATTAATTACAAAGTTAGTAGGTGAAATTGTATTAATACCACACCACAATTTGTCTTGCGAGCACACTGCGCTTGCAGGTAGTTTCCGCCTATTCAAATAATCCGACTGCTACATCTACTACAAGAAATGATCAGTGAGCCTGTGCTTCTATTAAAATAGATAACCCGGTATAACTATATCACATGCACGTAACTATAGTGCACGGTACTCACTGGTTTGAGTACTGCGCGATCTTATTGCAATAATACATTCCTGTCGACCAACTATCCGGGACCAAATGTTTCGTTGCCCAAGTTGCATTTAAAGGTACAGGTAAATGTACGTTCATCAACGAGCCGACCGACGATCTTGTCGCAAACCTCTGGTCCTTTATTACAATGACAGTTCACATAACGCGAGCAGCACACCGCATAAATAAACATAGCACTGCGTTCCCTATCACGCCTGAGTATACGTGTATAGTTTTTTTTTTTTTTCGTTTGCGTAAAACATTTATGGCACACAAAGATAGCAGATGTCACAGCCGTCGTCCGGATATAGGTCACTCTTCAAAACGCAAGCGTTTCGTCATTGAAACTCATTATTTAGGCGAACGATACATCAAGCCCTCCACATAAATCTGACAGCGGCCATTGTAACGGCCTGGCCTTTAAACCGGCATCCATCATCCGTGCTGACAAAGCGGAGACGTGCATAAGTGTGAAACTGAAGAAACTTTCGCGCCAAGGCTATGTCTTTAAGTGAGGCCGAAAATCAAAGAAAAAAAAGAAAGAAATTGTTGCAGAAACCATCGAAGATGATTGTCAAAGCAAACGGATAACTTGGTGTGGACTGCGCAAGTAAATGCTAGCAATACTTTAGAAGTACACCGCTGGCATCGATAACGGTGTTTGAGGAGGCGGCCTAAATTATCGTCAATACGTTTTGGTAGACGGCACGACAGCGTAAGGATGACTACGGCACGATGACAACGACGGTGTGACAGTGTGGGGACACTCGACTCTCTCGCGTCCTCTGAATGCTGTTTTCCTCGCATGGCTCTCAGCGTCTCTTGGCATCCGTCTTTCCCGCGTGGCTCTCCCGTCTCCTGGAATCCGTCTTCCCCGCGTGGCACGCGCGCGGCTTCGGCGGTTGCGCAATTGAACCAGAGATGGCGCGTGATCCGCTGATAACGCGCCAGAAGATCCCAGTAATGGTTTAAAGAGGTTGATGCTTGCAATCCTTTGTGTGTTTCTCAAAAATAAAGGTAGGACATTAGGCAAAATAATAACAAGAGCTTGGTGGCGCAACCCAACACCCCGTCTCAAAGGTGGGACGCTCATAGCATCCATCCACGAGGCACCCGACGGTGGGGACACTTGGGCACTGGGGCGCACAGAGGAGGAGACACTTTCTTTTTGGCTTCACCGGACCGTCCTGAGAAAGGCTTCGGAGCGGGACACCGGAATGGACGAACACAATCGTTCGAATGCGCTATACCGTTCGCGTAACTGCACACGCGAACGTGTACGCCATGGGGCTTATAGTTGATACTAGATTATCTACACCTACTCCCATACCTATACCCATATTTTGTTGGTGATGTAATATTGCTTTGCGATGTGATATGACACCGCATTCTCTGTGATCTATGTGGTGTGATATTTATGCATTCTTTGCGATCTGAGGGGTGCGATATTATTTGTGGTCTTTGCGATGTGATAGTAAACATTCAATTTACGCTGCTATAATCCTTGTATAAGTTCTACGCGCTCCTTTTAGATTTATTAGTTTTGTAACGAAGAAGTGCCGGTCAGTCAGGCGCATCACCAGCGTTTGACGCACGAGGCCGGTTCTGACTGCTCGCAGGGTTCTGACTGCCGCACCGAGCCCGACCTCTCACTCCTTGGGTACCCTGTCAATAAACACCTTGGCAGTTTTTAGTTTATACAATTTTATTACTTCTGGCTATTGGTACTCTAACGAGCGCTTAGAGTGACTATTAACTTTTCTGCGCGTTTCCTGTAAACTGCTGCGTATTAACGTCTCTAATTTTGACAAATGGCTGCCTACTAACCATATATATCTCTCCATGGGACCCTTTAATAGCCGCTGGTTATGGGTCCAAGCAAAGTTTTGCGTACATTCTGTAGTGCAACAAAGAACAATAAAAGACAGAAATTCGATTAATATCCTGTCGCAGGCAGTCGGGCTTGCTCGATTCGTCAGCGCCCATCGGCATGTTCCATTAGTTCTAATTCGGCTATAGCTAGCGTATAAACGGCGCAATAAATGCCTTTTTTGGGTTGTTAGCGCAACTGTGTTGTCGTTCCCTTGTATCAAGAGCGCGTTTGAGAACCCAGAAACGACGATCACACGGCAACGGCTGCGGACATCTGCGCTTTCTTCTCCGCTCGTCCCCTCCGACCACTCGCTTTAAAATCATGGCACACCTCATATGCACCGTGAGAGCCGGTCTATAAGCGAACCTGCGGTGAGCCACCAGGACGAAACGGCGAATCTCGACAGGAGACGTCGGCGACCAACGCGAAAAGCCTTCGCGTGGGCGGAGAATTAAAGCGCGACCCCGAAAGGGCCAGAGAAAGCGATCCGCTTTTATAGCTAGCTCGTGGAAGCTTCGGCCCTATAGCGTTATCCACTACTTGCGTACGACACATAAGCGAGCAGCGCAAATTAGAGCAAAATCTCTAATAAGCTCTCAAGAAACAGCTGAAATGCCTATATCGCACTCTGTAAAACCCACTCCTGGTTATGGCCTGGCACTACCGAATTGAATGAATTAATTATGTAAATTAATTAATGCTACGCTGTTCTGCAATGATGTAGCAATGCGTATGGACAAATAAGTGCGAGTTCCATGGTTAAATGACGTCAAGAGGGCTGCACTGCTTCATCAATCGTCTCCAGTGGTGCGTGCAACTGTTTCAAATTACACTGCAGCACCAATACAATGGTCAATTAACACATCTTTCACATTAAAGCCAATTTCACGTATACTACCTTCATACGGGTAAAAAAGTCTGCTTGCAGCGTTTGACTTCAAGTTACGTTTACAAACGTCATAATTAAACACAAAAGTGACATATTCAAGCATCAAGCAGTACATCGACTCAGACATTGACAAACATTGGCAAAATCGAAAGTACGGCATTTCGAGAGAGCGTTTTAGCTCCGTGCCAAAAACAACGAGAGCATTTTAAAGAGGCAAGTTTCACGCAACACAGATGCTTCGACGATACTTGTTGCGGAAGAGTAAATCAATGATCAATAAACATGCGTCCCAAGGATTACTTTTGTTTTTCTTTACAGGCCCCAATAGTTATAACCACGACATCTACTATTCTTGCGTAACTACGGAGTTAGAAGCACGCCATCTACACATATGCAACAGTAACGATATTTGGCAAGCTCATAGGGATAACTTCGCCAGGTATAGTTATTCCCTGCGGTTGACGTGTAGTAAATGTAACTATAATAGCGCTGGTACTTGTCCGAAGGAAATAATTCTCGTTCCTCTCGTACATGTGGGCCGGCAGACCCTGCCACTCTTCGCTCGTACGTTATATCCGTGTCCGGCCTCTTTCGCACGATGACGTTAACAAGAGGTAAAACAAACCGCGTTGTTACAGCAATAAAAATCATCCGTTAGCAACCTTTATTTATTGTTCATACTTTCAAGGACTGCAGGCACCGCAGAAAAAAAAAAAAGGGGGAATGGCAGAACAGAACGAGAAAAAATCACAACAATAAAATGAAAGATTTAACAGTTGGCGTGGTAAATATACGACAGTCTTGAAACTTATTGTGTCCGGAATAGCAGCGAGGCATGCAGGAAGGTGGTTATCGACTACACAGCAATGACGTCGCCTGGAAAAGTTCACGCGCGATCTGCGGGCACTACCTGCACTTTATTTGCGACACTGCTCTTGCTTCAAAACCGGGCTTGCCGACCGGGAAGTGGTGATATAAACATATTATTCAAATATTGGCCTCCGGGATTGGCTTACTGCTCAGTCTCCTACAACGCCATTTCTTTATTTCCTCTTTCCTTCTATTTTCAGTTCCTCTATTCCCTCCTCCTGAAAGTTGTGCCCCCAATGAAGCCAGGCAAAGCATAGGGGGGATTAGCTGCGATTTTATTTGGAATGATCGGTTAAAGGGACACGAAAGTTGTCCCAAGTGGGAGCAGGAACCACATTTCCCGCATTACACGCGCGATGCTCTGGAAATTGAGCTACGGCGACGGCTGTCCTGCCATCCACTTTCTCGAGTACTGGCGTGTGCGTAGAAGACTGGACCCTGGGAGTCTGAGCCAGCGCCACTCATGGCCATGGCGACATCCTGTTAACCACAGGCTTCACGTATTACATGAACGAGGGAGCAGGCAAACGAGCCATTACAGTTCCCTGTACTGAATTTTTGTAGAAAACTATGGGTAGCATCGCGAAAGAGCGATGGAACGAAAAATGGTAGGCGTAACATTAAGAGACAGGAAGAGAGCGGTGTCGACCAGAGAGCAAACTGGCATAGCAGATATTCTAATTGACATTAAGAGAAAACAAAATGTAGCTGGGCAGGCCATGTAATGCGTAGGATGGATAACCGGTGGACCATTAGAGTTACAGAATGGATACCAAGACAAGGGAAGCGCAGTCGAGGACGGCAGAAAACTAGGCGGGGTGATGAAAATTAGGAAATTTGCAGGTGGAAATTGGAATCAGCTAGCGCAAGACAGAGGCATTTGGAGATCGCAGAGAGAGGCCTTCGTCGTGCAGTGGGCATAAACATAAGATGATGATGATGATGGGTAGCAATTGTGGAAAAGCACCCCGCGCATGCAGATTGTAGGAGAGCGCTAGAACTGTAGCCATGCTGCCATTCAAGCGCGATGTTTCGAGAATGGAGGTTGTAACAGCCTTCGGTATCAGCGTTTGTCGTTGCCTCCGCTGAAGGCGGCTGGCACCCCCCGGGGCACCATGTGCCGCGCAGCGTCCGTCGGCAGCGGAGGAGTCATCCGTGTCGATCGAGCTTTATGGAGAGACCTTGGGAGGAGGATCCGAGACAGACACCACGATCACTCCCCCCCCTTCTCCGTTTGCCAAACGACCGGCGCACGGCCGCTGGTCGTCTGCCGTGCCGCCGCCGCCGCCACAGACGACCACGACGACGGAGGCCATTTCCTTTTCGGCGCCGAGACGAACGCCTCGAATCCCGGAGAGAGAGCACAGACGCGCCGTGCACCGCAGCTGTCGTCGGAATGAACGCGACCGGTTGGTTGCCGCCACACGCCGCCATATAACCGATGGCGGAGGGGTCATCGAGCACACGAGGAACCTTTTCCCGCCGGCACGCACACACCTCGCCGTCTGGGCCCACGAGGAGAGGAGGACGTGGCCTGCCCGAGTCGGCACCGCGGGGCCGTTTCATTCAATAACCATATACGCGCCGCCGCATCTTGTTTATCTCTTCCTTGCTTTTTTTTTCTTTTCTTTTTTTTCGCTGCCAACCGACTGTGCGCGTCAATCTCGCCGTTCGCCAGACGTTGCTCGTGCGTCGTTCGATCCACATGTGTCGCCGAGCGAAAAGACGCACGTCCGCTTGTCGCGGCGGCTCGCGCGCAGATTGTGCACGGGAGAATGCATGGTTGCACGTTGGGCTTGCTGGTATACGTCATACTAGATAGCTGTGTGCGTGTGAGCACGCGTTATCAATCAGTCAATTGCACTACACCTAAACCCCCTCTAGTGAACAAACCGCTTCCAGAACCAATACGGTTCACCGCGCGGTCACGTGGTGCCTTCGCCCGCGTTAATTCGCGCGTTATCCACGATTGATTATAACGGCGTGCTCAGCTGAGGCGCCAGTGCGCCAGTTCAGAAAGAGTCTATAATCTTTTACGGTCGTGTCTTTACGCGTGGGTCAGTAAAGACGAGCAAGTGGTGTACGGCTGTCCCGAGACTCAAAGCTCTGATCTTGTTTTCTTAGTGGCATATATATAGCGATTTCGACTGAAGGAGAAGAGTCACTCGTTTCTGCCGCCCATGTGCATGTAATTGAGAGACGTCTACAGCGCTGTAACCTTCCAGATGAACACGCGTCGCCAGTTCAGCTTACAAGCACCTGCATATACATGAGGTACTCCTCGTTCAAAGCAAGTTGTGCGCCGTCAACGACACGTGTTCGCCAACCACAAGGGAGACGGTCTGTTTCTCGTTTAACATAACGAGCCAGTGAGCTTCCGATCCCGTTCGCGAGTACGATCAAGTTTCGGTGCTCGACGACTTGCCATGAACACCATACGTAATGCCTCCCAAGAAACTTGCAGGCTTAAAGATGTACTGACACGACATTTCTTGAGCTGAATTGCATTCCTAGGCTGTGAAACCCTAGAAAAAGTGTACTGGTAGGACTCGGGGCGCCCTCAATAATTTACTACAATAGCGTTTCTACGAAAAAGACTACAGGAACTATAGCTCCCGTATACACTTGGCGCCACATTTCCCTCTAGAATTTTTCTTGGAGTAAACAGCCGCCAGTGCATGTCCTCCAAAATTTGGGCGGCGCCCCACGCCCACCCGATCTCGGAGGCGCAGTTGACGGGACGTATATATACGCAGGAGGGGCAGCATATCGACGCCATGACGTCGCTGATGGCGTAAGAAAAGAAAAAAGCTAATCGCCGACACTTGACAGCCGACAGCGGCGCTTTTTGCGAATGATTCAGCTTCGACGAGCGCGTGAAATGAGATTCTCGGCGTGTATATACGGTTCCCTGTCGATTGAACGCAGCTAAACTGACCAGCGCGCGTCTTCTCTCTCTCTCCTCCGACCGCTGAATCATTCGCACAATAAGCAACTGAGTAGCGCAGGCACATTCTACAGGCTTTTTCAAGCACAAGCCAAGCCGCTGCGTACACAAGTGCGCGGGCGTGTTTGAACGATCCGTCGGCAGTCGGGCCAAGCATGTTCCGGAGGAGCACAAAGAACGCGTGCCGATCATCGCGCAGCAAACGGCTAATTTTAAGATGCGGCCGTAAAGCGAGGAACGCCGGTCAGGGGTTGAGGAAACGGCCGATGATGACCTCCTCGTCCTCCCTCGGTGGCGGCGATACACAAACAGCCTCTTCGAAGGGGGAAGAACGCCCGAAAATACCGCGCCGAACGAGAGGGCACATGGCCGCTTCAGACGACGCGTGCATTGAACACGGAGCCCCTCCGGAGAACCGCAGGGCGCGGCCTCCCGTACTTAGCACGGCGCGCGCAAGGAAAACAGCGTCGGCCATTATGGCCCCCGCTGCTATACGGTAATACTATACTTCAAATAACATTCCGTCCATATTTCTTGTATCATTTCTTTCATTAGCAAGAAAATTGAAAAGCGTGATTGAAAGCGGCGCTCAGTCAGACTTAAGTCTGACTGAGTATATACCTACGGCTCTCTTCTTCGTCTTAACCAACTCTGTATGCTTTACGCAACCATGTGCGAACTGGAAGAACTGAGGTACACCCGTGAGCAACAGTACACGGACTAGAGGATCATCGAAAAAAAAAAACTGAATTTCTTCGTAATTACCACGCATAAACTGAAACTGAATGCGTCGGAGGAAAGTTCGCAATGCCAAGTTCGGAGTGCAGCCCTCGATTTCGAGTTACATTCACAGGCGGAGGAGAAAGTCGGCTTTATCGCGGAATCCCTGTACCGTATACATTCGTTAGGGAAGCACCTTTCCAGGAGCTCCTGCAAACAGTGGCGTCTTTTCTGGCTCACCATGCAAGCTTATTCTCGCGGTAAGAGAGGTGCCGGAAGTGGGCAGCTGGTTTGGCGATACAAGGAACGAACGCCAGTCTTGACAGCTTGGTGAGCCGTAGAAGACGCTAGGCGGGCTCGAAATTGCCGTGCTACTCCATCGTGATGTCACGAGATATGGACAGAGCCAGCTCCCTTCCTCAGTCAAATAAATGCAAATCGAGAAGAGTATTTCACCACACTATAGCGTGGCGCCATGCAGTGTCCTGTTGAGCTAGCGTTAGATCCCCTGGTACTAAATTTGCTTGAAGGAGTTGCTGACGCACATTTTCGGAGTCGTAAACACTCTCGCCACATGCTCCTCGCGCTTTGGAGGATGGCACATATAGCATGTATGAAGGTTGGGAAACACTCATAAGATGCTAAAATTGGTCTCGAAGTGCCAGATGGCGTTGCCAACGTTATCGTGGCCTCGTGACACTACACAATTTCCAGACGTGCAGCAGCAGTAAGGCTGGGTATATGACGACGATGCTCGTGCGTTTTCTTATTGTCATAAGATTTTTTTTTTTAAATCCCCTGTGGCATATGTAGCACAAATATACTCACTGAGCAGGATTACTCGATGAGACGGACATTATGTACACTGGAAATCAAAACGCACCATTGAATGAATTCTAGTCATCAACTTTTTAAATAATTATTTTAGCGCACATGATTCAATACAGGAAATGAAGCCAGTGGTTTGACAAGGCACGTTTATTTGGAACGAATTTGAAAACTAGCCCGTTTTGAGATCAGCGCCGTCAAACTAGTGGTAAAAATGCACTGTTGATCTTTCTCTCTCTCTCTAACAAAGCGGCTTTTTATACACTGAAGTTCAAGAAATTACTGGGACACCAATGCATTTCGTCGCAAACTTTGTGAACACATATCTCGATCCTCAGAGTTCGACTTTCGAGGTTGCCGGCTAAAATTCATAAGTTACAATACATGCCGTATAGTAATTAGTTTAGAAGTTCATTAGCAAACGTTTGTTAAATAGTCAAATATTCAATTTAATTTCTCGTGTAAATACTGTTGCGGCAAGGTTATAACTGAGAAAGTCGACTGCATTCCTTAAAAACAACTGTATTATATTATGAAAGGCCGCGCTCCGGCCGGCATGTCGCACAACAATAGTTTATAATGAGTCCAATTTGATGCACTCTATATATATATATATATATATATATATATATATATATATATATAATGAAAGCCAGTGCATAGTGACGTCATGAGACATGTACCTTTGGGGCACGGAAACCCAAACTGTTATCGAGTATGGCACTAAAATATTTCGGGCATTCTGGAGCTCACCAGTATACTTTCTTTTTTACGTTTCACGTGCTTACACGTTCGGCTAACTTAAAATGAAGTCGCAAATGTCACGCCAGCACACTCATTTAAGTACAAAAAAACTCGTGGCGAAACGTCTCCAGACGGCACAAGAGCGATCGATTAAGCTCGAGCAGGTCCTTTCCCTCGAATGAAAAGCACGGTACGCACAGCTTTCAAGGTTATAGTATATGCAGTTAAACCCGCACTGGTTGACTACAGCAGCTGCCGCTTCGCAGAGCAGCGCGGCACGCAGTCCTCCATCCGACCCACGCACGCACGATCGAGGTCGGACGCTTCCCGCTGCGTGACACGCCGCCAGTAAGGCTTAGTGTCACCGATGGACAGCATAACACGCCTCCTTCTGCTGTCCTTTTGTTCTTTGCACGATGTTTTCACGATCAGTGCTGCAGCTCGCTGTTTGGACTCGGACGTGCATCATGCGCCGAAACGATAACACCATAGACTCTCCCGTTTCTGCATAACGCGACGGCTGCCCAAACTGCATCCTCTGCATGGTGCATGGGTTACAAATTAAGTGTCGAACAAGGGATGTCGCTGGAGTCGGCGTTTTGGCAAGGGGACAGACGAGTCACCTTGTCGAAACCACTTCAAGCATCCATCTTCCATTACAAATAAACTAATTAAATTCGGGGGCTCTATGTGCCGATCACCACGATCTGATTACGAGGCACGCCGTATAGAGGGGGACTACGGATTAATTTCGACCACCTGGCGTTCTTTACCGCGCACCTCAATCTAAAGAGAATCAAAGCCACAGTGACAACAAAACAACGCTACCACGTTACAAAGAGGAGAATTACAGTAAATTAAAACGCTATTATGAACAAATGCTTTTAGAAGAGGATCACATGGTCTATGTACAGTCGGTATAAATAAAATACAACGCGAAAACACACACACCTGATCAGACCACCTGTTACGCGTAATAGATCGGAGGGCGACATAAAAGCCTCCTGAAGCCGATTTCCAGGCATGGTGTAATCCCGAATGTTTACTTTAGAAACCCGAGTTCGGCATCTACTGCAAATGCAGGCGAACTTGAAAATGCAAGGACGCATTCCAGCCGAGTTCGCGTTTGAATTTATTCTGATAAATTACACCATCTAATGCATATATGCTACTGTCCTCAACTTTTTTTTTTTTTTTTAATGTAGACTTGTGCAATATTCGAAACTTCCGAATAACGAATCCAATACTGTCTTATTCGGTTCGGTCCTCGAATCGAGCAGTTCTTATTCGTTTACCTTCTCGAATCGTATAGTCACTATTTATAAATACTAATATTTTTTCGACTACTTTACGTCGGTGACTGTACTCAGTCAAACATGAAATTGAAGCAAAAACGCGCTAAGTTTCGTTCCATCCACACTTGACAAAGTACTGAGCACGCTGCGTCGCTCAGTAAGCCAGATTCTTCCGGCTAATTAAACAAGATCACTCGCGATAAAGTGTTTAGATAAGGCAATCAGCAATAGTTGTTTGGTGCTATTTATAGATGTAGCACCTGCGTCCTGTCATTGAATGAAATCAAAATGCATTTCATTGCAACATACTTTATACAATAGTGGCACCGTCGGCCGTGGCATTGCGAACTAGGTGCTGTTTTTTTTTTTTATTTTTTTTTTTTTTTTTTGGGGGGGGGGGGGGGACATATGCGCATTTGTACCTAATGCTCTCCTTGTGGCTTTTAATAAGCGTGTTTTATTAAGCGCATGGTATTGACAAACTGTCCACTGTTGTGTATACCACAATGTTAAAATTGTTTTATGTTAAGGGTGAGAAAGCTGTACGTTATTCCCAAACTATTGGAACTATATTCGATTCGATTCTAGCATTCAATTCGTCTTCGGCTTCCTCCAGGCATCATTCGATTCGGTCTCAAAAACTGCTTTTCTCACACCCCTAACGTAATAGAGTACGTTCTACACGCATATGGATGTTATATACACATGTACATCTCATACACCCGAGCGCATCGAAGTTATGCTTAAGAATGTGCAAAACGCCAATTCTTCACGAGACATGGTGTAGCCCCAGGCGCCGCAATCGAGCGCCAGTATTTTTCTCGTCACCTCGATGGAAGTAATAAATTGCGTGTTCGAGTTATGCAGCGATCATCGTACCAGACGCTGCGTTCCCGAGTTTTCCCGAAATGGTGGTACATGTATTGGAGAAGCCGAACCATGGAAATCGCCGTCGAGCCAAACCTCTAGCGACCAGTGTCGCAGAGGTTATAGCGCAAAGTGCCGTTTTCTGTCTGTGTTCGGACGCAGGTAACGATGCTCCAGCTTTTCAGTGTATATGCATGCGCGAGAACTTGTATACTGTTTGATCGCATTGTCAGAAGAGCAGGTCCTTCTTCGCCAGTGCGACCAAACTAACTCCGCGCAGAAGGATATATGCGCTGCTCAAGTTTCCGAGGTCTACGGGCTTCTACTTGACAGACTGGGAACACAGCACGTCTATAATATACCGCTAGATTGTGTGCCTCGGGTTTTACATCGTTCTGCGAGCTTTTGCTATCCCGTTACCCCCTCACCCCGTGAAAGTATCCGACCAGAACTACCTCTGGTTAATCTCCCCACTAATGTCCCACTGTGAGACAGTAGAGAGATGATAAAGCATCTATCTCTCTCTCTCTCTCTCTCCCTGCTACTGTCTGACCGCAGAAAAAGTTTCGCAGTGACCCTGACAGGTCCCTTATAGAATACTACGGGTTCAATGACAACGAACTGCTTAACAACTATTACACGCGCATATGCAATTAAAGAACATCCAAGATGCAAAATGTAAGTTGGGCTGCCACTAGCTTCGTTTCAGGGCGGCACAATGAGAGGATTTTGCCAGTTGAATTGCCATGTGACAATGACAAAATAGAATGGCTTGCTTTCGGGACACGAAACAAAATCAGGTACGTTGATAGCTAACTTTGTATGAGAATAGAAAGGTTCTGACAGTTATTTTGACACAGCTCGCACGCAGGTACTCAGGGTGCGATCGATAGTCTAACTGCAACGCAGAAAATAACCACTCCAAATACTCGCTTTTTCCGGCCCACAGATACGACAGGGTAAAAAGACGCTGCACGAATTAATTTTAAATGTCATCGTGATCTACAAACTGGTGTTAATGTTAACCAAGTGCACTCTAATCGCATTTGAATATCTGAAGTGTTGTGATAATGCGTATCAAATAAGATATTGAAACGATGCAACCAGAACAGTCGACAACATACAGCAATGTAGCGCCTCATTCAGCGAAGACTGCCAGAATCGCTGGTCAGGTTGTTATAGCAGGGCTAAATTATTTACGAGGCAAATATTATTCATCAGTCAATGAAGGTAACTGAAACACACAAATTGACTATTTCGTAGCTTCCGAACACGTGATGCAAATTTGGAATTGAAGCCGGCCGATTTTCAAAGCACGTAGACTCGCTACAGAAATCAAACACCATGTTAGAGATAACCACTGTCAAACGTAACGCTGCGCGCACTTTTGTCATCCAAAGCATGTTGGGGAGACGCCTTTGCAGGACAATGCAGTGAGAAAAAAGTGCATTCTAGGTGACGGATATCTCGCCAGTTGGCACTACAGTCCGAGGTCTGAGTGAATAGAAATCATTTGAAGCTCTAATTCCGATTAACACAATGCCTTAACGACTAATTGAAACGCCATCTATTTAATTTTACTCGGTCTGCTGATTAGTACGCGTAGCTGCTGTTCACCGCCGTTAATAACATGCCGCTAAAAAAAAAAAAAAAGTAACGTCAAATGTGGTAACTAAAAGCACCGGATCAAAGTACACGTCATCAGATAACGTCGCATTTGAATAACTCCTGATAGCTACGATTTCGCAACGGCGCAATTTCCTCATTCAGTCGTCAAGCCTTTGAACGTTCTTTTGCAACTCGCTTCGCTTAACTCGATCGTATTAATGCGCATCAGCAACTGCATTTTGTTCACCGTTGGATAGTCACCATACTTCCGATGCAACATTTTGAAGCGTGTTTCGAATTTAATTATGCATTCCAATTAAAACTGTAATGTTGGCAAGTACTGTACCGCCGGCTTCTCCGTAAACAGTGAACTGTTCAATTATGAAAGAATAATAACATGAAGTTACACGACCATATTCCGGCAATCAAGCGCGTTTCCTTTCTGGTCTCTATATACTTTTCACGGTTTTCTATATAAAAGTGGCGGTTGCATTTTATTAGAATTCTGTAGCAGAGTGATTATACATGCAGAGAGTAACAACCAAAAACTGCTATTCGCGCACCCCTAATGTAATAGAGTATGTTCTACACATGTATGCATGCTATATGCACACGTCTCGTACACCCAAGAGCATCGGAGTTATGTATAAGAATGTTCAAAACGCCAACTCTTGAAGAGACAAGGTGTAATGTAATAGCGAGAGTATATGTCCTACACAACCTATCGTTAAGACCATCGAAACGTTGGTTTACAGCGACATTCCTTGTTCGCAACCAGTCAGTCAAGCGGGAAGTGACTTCCTTTTTGCTAATGAATTATTCATGGGAATATACTATCATTGGCGCATCACTCGCTTAGGAGCATCTATTTGCACGTCTGAACAGCCTCGCACCACCACAATGCGGACGTACACAACTTCAGCGACGACCGCCGGCGTCGTTCTGCGCCACGCGTCCGTTACTTTTGCAGCACAGTCAGCGCCTGTTGGGAAGGTCGTTTTTCACGCAGCGGGGGCAGAAATATATAGATGTTTCAGAGCGCAGCCGCGCAAAAGCAAAAAAGGGCCCTCGCCGACGACAAGTAAGCTGCCACATGCGAGTTGGAATGGCTCCAGAATGATCGCTTAGCGCCTTGCACAGTGCGGAACAGCAAAACGAAACCAGCTCGACCACGAAGCTAACCGCATCCACTCTGTCACAATAAAACCACCGCACGGCGTTGGGAAGCATGCGATGCGCGCGCTCAGGCGGCTATCCACCGAGTGCGCCGCAGGAAATAGTGCCGCACTTGTGACGAGTTTTGCCATCAAAACTCACTAGGGGGAAATGTGGCGCTAGTGTCTTCGGGAAGCGCAAGCACGGCATTTGAGCCAGCATGCGAATTACAGCGGCTGTAATGGAAATGGCGGGTAGTATACGTGGATTTGCCTTAACTCCGTCCTTCTGGCTTCGGGCGACTTTGTGAGATGACAATTTTAAACGAAATATCCGCCACAATCCGCAATGATCATCAACGTGCACACTGACTGCTTGCCTTCGTGCGTTTATAAAAACATGATAGCTTGCGAAGTTTGAAAAAAGCATGTTAATACAACGAAAACATCCGAGTTTACAAGCACGAACATTAAATATAAATTCACGAACAACTTATCGTTAGCATGGTATAGCTAAACGATCGCAGCTCCCTCCAGCAATTTTTCAGGAAACTATGAGCATTGGAAACGATTTCATTTATGCAATCTCGGGGAAGCCTCGTAGTAAAAGCACAATGCGAACGCCGATCTGCAAACAGCATGAGAGTTGTGATGACGTATTTAGAGGCGCACGATCGCGTTAACCAAACGCAACGTCCCGCGACGAGTGAAGTTATCGGCGATAGTGTCGGGTTTCGAAAGCATCGTTCGCACGCACCACACATGAAAGGCGATGTTGCGCAACGTTCGAACAAACTTCTGGCCTCAAACAAGATTAATAGCTTTGACCCCGTGCCGTTTCCCGCAGCATCGTCTGCTCAATGTTCCCAACAGCAGACGACGCTGGGGGGGGGGGGGGGGGGGGGACAGTTTCGCCCGAAAATTGCCGGATGAAACACGCTGCGATCACTCACACGGGAATTTTGGGTAGCACACATGGATTTGTCTAATATCCGTCCTTGTGGCTTCAAACGTTCTTGCGGCCTTAACTATTATGCTATATATATCTAAATTTCCAAGGCAACAGCTTTCCCATCACAACAGGAAAATAAGTATTCACACATGCATGATCGACGCGAATCGTTGCTTTATAACGAAGTACTCCGCTGAAAATGATCAATTTGCAGTCACAAAGCCGCTTCAAGTAAAGTCGAACTTAACGAAAATGCATTAACTACCAAACATTACGATGCTGGCTGAACCGCCATACATGCAATTCTTGTAGATATTAGTGCCAGAGTTCTCCCGCATTTCTTTTTCTTTGGTAGGAAACTGCACAGCTAGCTGAAGCACCGACCGCCGAGACAATACTCTCAGACTCAAATTAGCGCTTCAGAGAGGGTGATGCTATAGTGGCAGCTTTCAAAACTTCCATCGACTCGGAGAAAATCGAGAGCAATACACCAACCCCCCCCCCCAAAAGAAAAGGGGGGGAGGGGGGAATCAAACAAACACAAATTGATCTGATCTCAGTGGAATAATGTAAGAAAAATACAGGGGAAATATGCCAGCAAGGGGACCTCTATTCACTGAAGTACAGAAAGAAGAGAAAAGGCGAAGAGGAAGCGGCTTTTTCGCGTCGGATGAGTCAGCAAGCCAACTCACACTGAAACAGGACTGCACGCCATGCCTGCTGGTTCGATTCTAACAGCTGGCCGGCGGGATCTCGTCACGGGTGTACGTGGGTGGAAGCGGTCGAAATGGAATGCGAACGAGCAACGAAACGTTCTTCCATGAAGCGCACCGAGATTCGATTGGACAGACGACAAACAAACATCTAGCTTCTCTGGAACAGACAGCGAAACGCATTCCACGGGCAAATCGTCTGCTACCTAAGTGCCAGCTAACACAAGCGCTCGTTTAATCCAAATGTCGAAATGTAGCAGAATGATCAGACTATCGACGACTCGAGCATAGCCACGAGCTTGGCAATGTCGGATATCTCTTCGGATAGCAAAACGACCAAGCGCGCTGGAGCGGTCTGCGTAAAACCCGACATCACGACGACGCCAACGGCAGTTCGAATGCAGTATAGCAGTGCTTCAGCGTTGGGTGGTAAGGTATCTCCACAAAACGCGATGTGAACATTTAGACGTGACAAGAATTGAGAACGGCGAGAAGGACCAACCATACCACGATATCAGCAATCGAGTCTGACATTAACGGCAAATGCAACAGCGGTTCCACTCCCATCGCCGTCGGAGTGTTTCCGAAAACAATCCGGTCAGACGCGAAATGCGGCTGCTGCACCAAGAAAGTACTACATCACAAAAAGAGCTTAGAGCACGAATCGGACCCGATTCTCGCAGGACATGCGAAGAAGAGGGCCCGAATGGAAAGTTTCTCCCACTCGTCCACCGCGCGTAAGAGGAAATAAAGAAAAAAGGAAAGACATCCCTCGAAAAGAACTCGGGCATTGAGGATAGCCATCCTGCGGTGAGCGACGTGCAGACTCGACGGAGCCGCCGGGGGCGGGCCGGCAAAAAAAGCCGCACAGACGCGCCTCGCATAGCAGACCACGCTTACATACAGCAGACGACGCATAGCAAGCCAGACGACGCGTAGCTAGGATACGTGCTCGGACTCGCTAAGCACGGAACGAGAGGAGATAAAAACCTCGCACGGGAACCCACTGAGCATGCGCGACCGGCGTAGGCAGGTAGCTCCGATAGCGCTAAATGCCACGCACATGCCCCCCCACCACTCCGCCCCTGATCGCGGCCGTACGTCACACATTTTCTTTTTCTGTCGCTTTTTCTTTCGACGTCGTCGTCGTCCCGAAAGCAGCAGACGACGTGTCGCACTCGCCTTCTGCTCCGACGCCGGCGGTGGGCCGTTCGACGGGGGCGACCGGTGCCCAGAAAGCGGCGCAGCACGTGCGCACGCCCGCGAACTTTGGGGAGCGAATTCGTACGGCACCGGCGCGTAGACGCAAGCCGTGGGCGGGCGCCCGTCGTCGTCGGCACACACACACGCAGTCGACGACGACGACGCTGAGGCAGCGACGGGTTGACAGGGTTGCAACCGGGGCCCGGTCGGATGCTGCGAGCCGGCAGAAAGCACAGCGCGCACAATAGCGCGCCTTTCCCATAAATGTCGCCGGGTCAGGAGCCGCGCCGGGACCGCACCCCCGTCGAGCACGACGACGCCGTGGCCGCCGCAGCTGCTTAGTGTCGTCCCGAGAAGATTCATCGAACGTGTGCGGCACACACACACACACACACACCGTCGCGCACGCCTACCGCAGCAGCAGGGTTGGATATGTGAAAGAGATGCGCGGCTCACCGTCGACGCAGGGCGGCGGCGCGTGCAGCAGCAGCAGCAGTTGCGGGAAGAGCAGGAGCAGCAGGGTTGGCAGCAGCAGCCAGGGGCCGCGTCGTCGCATATCCTCCTAGCTGCTCTCGCTCAGGTCGGCGGCGTCCGGCGGCCTTCGTTGCGGCGACATTCCTCGGGCACAGCGGGCGAGCCACATCTGCCAGCACCGACCCGGCCGCATGCCGGCTCTCGTCTGGCGCGGCCGAAGAGTGCACCAGCAGCACCGCCGCCGCCAGGGGACGCCGCCTGCAGCACATGGCGTTGTATTTTAGGCGCCGCCGCAGCGGCCTGGCATGCCTCCCGCCGCTGTTCACACGCACGCACGCACAGCGCGTTTTTGAACGGGACGCGGCAGCGCGCCGGAAGTCCGGACAGCTGCGGAGCGACAACAAAGCACCGGTTCCGGCAGCTGCACGCCCGCCCGCCTCTTCGCGACGAGCACTGCAGCGGCTCTTCGATTGGCAAACTCCCCCCAATCGATCGTCCTCAGGTAGAACGACGATGCCGCGCGACTATAGGCACGTGTCGGGCGGCTAAACTCTTGCCAACGCACGCGGCACGTCGTCAATTTCGAAAGGCCGGCGCGGTTAAACAGAGACAGGTGAGCTTGTTCCCCCCTTTTGAGCTGCCATCTCTAGCCTCGGCGCAAGCATCGACTATAGAAAGGAAGAACGACTGTGCGCTTAAACGTAACCCGGATGCTCTGTCTTTCCTTAAGCGCCAATCGTGGTTTAGGTATAGCAGTGTTGCTGCGAGGGGACGCACGTAATTTGAACGCCTGCCATGGTGGCTCAAGCTGCTTAGCCGTTTCGCTGTTGAACAAATGGCCTCAGGGTCGAGTCCGGACCGGCCGCGTGCTAACGAGAGCAGGAGTCGGTACCGCGGCTATACTATACGGGACCCCATAGAATCGATTTGCAATTTACGGACAGGGTAAATTTTTGTAGTGAATGGATCGAAAAAAAAAAAAAAAACGCTGCTATAGACGAGCGAGACAGCCACGGAAAAGACTGAAAATGCGTAGTATGGGCCGTGTAAGTTATCATTAAAAATTAAACTATGGGGTTTTACGTGCCAAAACCACGTTTCGATTACGAGGCGCGCCGTAGTGGATGACTCCGATTTTGTTTTGACCACACGCTGTTCTTTAACGCGCGCTTAAACTCGAGTACACGAAAATTTCTGCATTTCGCCCCATCGAAATGCGGCCGGTGTCGAACCCTGAACCTAGAGCGCAACGCCATAGTCACTGCGCTACCTTCCACGTACTGAGCGCAGAAAGGCTACTGCGCTGACTCGCAACATTTATTGGCGCTACACGTGATATAAATAGTGGTGCAGCTCTCAAGGAAATGGCGTCGTCGAGAGTAATGAACGGATCAGATTGATCAACAGTCAGAATGATACACGATGAAATAAAGGAGGCCGGTCAAAAACACAAAGGAAGGCTCGGTCATTTAAGTTCAGCCGTGCGCAATTGTGCCGTACGAATGTATGTACGGCTGAACAATGACCAGTTGCGCGATGCACGGTAATTATCGAGGTCTCTAGCAAAACACAACGAATGCCATCTCTACAAGCGTCAAAACGACATACAGTCGGCCCCATGGTGCTGGACAGCCTGGGCACATATCCTCTAATTCAACCAGTAGCAGCAATTGCGACCCATGCAGAGGCACGGTAAGTTAGAAGCGCAGTGCCTTAAATAACAGCAGACAGACACTGACATTTGTCGTAGAACTCGTGTCCCGTATACGCTTTTGCGGCCAACTTTACGCTTAAGTGCACACCCTCAAGTGCGGAGCAGCCAAGGGATGTTTGGCAAGTTTTATCCGTATACACATATAGAGCGCACCCAAATCGCGACGACCACCCCTGTAAAGCGACCTTTCCCATGTGGAATCCCGCATGAAGACTTTCACTGCGCGGAAGGCCTGTTCGTCTAAAAATAAATAAGCATGCTGCGCGCTCGACTGAGTCAAGCCAGTGACGCGGTAAATTGCACTCTCGGCTCCAGTAAACCTTCTGGCGTTATACCGCCTTCGTTTCCCCTCCCATCCATTACACAACATTTGGTACATCGTGCCGCTTGCATGATATAGTCCATCGTGCGTCACATACTTGACTCCCGCAAGGTTTAGGACAGAGCAGGGTCACATATAGTCGTGTGACTGAACATGGAGGCGAAGAAGATGAAGCGGACCAAGCTGGAGATACTGAATATCGTAAACAGTGCGGTATTAAAAGTATAGAGTATGAACCAGTATGGAGTTCCCGTAACAATATAACTATCAACGCGAGCATAAATATACAGGAATCAATAATTTCACTTAGTTGTTCAGAAAGGGAGAAGAAAGGGACAGGCAGGTTGAGCAAATGCAAGCTTCCGGTTTGCTAACCTGCACGTGGGTGAGAGAAAGAGAGAGAACACATCTGGAAGTACACTACAGCTGATCGCAGAGTCGACAGACGTCGGTCGTCCAACCTGTTAAGCACGGCGGCGAGTAATCGCGTCTTGTATCCAGTATATGCTGTAAACTTGCTACTCAGGACTATAAACTATTCGGGCGGGCACTCTGCTTCGACCCGGCCATTTTGTTGGAGCGAAATGGCGCCATCATTCGAGTCAATGCTACTTGGAGTTCGGGTAGATGCGAGCTGGAGTATGCCACGCCTCCACATGTGAAGGTTTCAATGCATACATGATTTGGCTAGCTTCCACTTCCTAATCATCCATTTGCGAGCTTGCTGGTTCGGGCCAGCACGAATGTCTTCTGTGATTCTTCCCGAATGTGAGGTGGTTTCGTCCTTGAGGTGGTTTATGTAAAATGTCCATCAATGAAATTCCAGCGTATCTAAAAGAAACTAGCGTTATCTTTGACCATCATTACCGATGATCCCAACCGGAATTGTTAAAACCTATTTGATTCACTCCTTGACCGTACTTTCATGTTTGCTCAATTTGTAAGCTTTCTTTTATTATTATTATTATTATTATTATTATTATTATTATTATTATTATTATTATTATTATTATTATTATTATTATTATTATTATTATTATTATTAGTTTTTTTTTATTTGCACAGCTAGCACTAAGCACGCGTGCAATGGCCGTACGAACCTTCCCATTTGCTGCGGCGTATACGGTAAGCGAAATTCAGAGGAATTGTTTTCGTGCATGTTTAGAATGACGGAACAAACACTGAAGCAAGTATCGAGATAAACTTTATGACGTGATTATGCAAGCGAACCTATCTTTGCAACCAAGTCAGGTTCCGAATATTAGTTCTTCGTCTCCTGTATTCATATTTACTTGCTACCTCGGTAAATATGCATTTGCATTCCTTGTTCATATGCTATAAGAAATCTGTGTCTTTGCAGCTAGACGATCCTACAAGTACTAGCCATGTTGGCCATCAGCCCAGCTATTTTTGAGCGCAATTTACTTTCGGAACGGCGTATAATAAATTTATTTATTTATTGTACGATTGATTGATTTTCACGTCCGAAATTACCTCCGGATCAATAAAATACGCCGCGTTAAAGATCTCCCGATTAACTTAGCTCCCTGAGGGCCTTTAGAGGTGCATTAACCCGACGTACGGCATCGCCGATTCGAGTCCGTGGTTCCGGCGAAACGGGACCGCGGTGACACCGAAATAACGCCGCGCATAAGGATCACGGACGAGCTGCTAGCGAGCGGTTCGAGGCATCGTCGCTAACACACGTGACGGCCGGACGGCAAATTAAATTTACGTATTTTTTTTTTCATTCCTTATTTCCCTATACTTACTGCACTCTTGGAGTCTCGAAACGTGTGTAACGTTACGACGAGACGTGCGCTGTTAACAGACACAGAATGGTGGATGACGATGAGGATGTTCACGAGATGAGACTCCAAACAGACAAAGTCGGTGGTGAAAGCTGGGCTGCAAGGTTTTCGCAGTCTATGGCATTTCACACAAGCGGGAATTGCTGAAAGATCAAGAAATCTCCGAGCAACACATGTTGACAGCGTTACCGAGCTCTGGCTAATATTCGAGCCTTCACTTCGGTAACGCTGTCAGGTGACTAAGTGGCCTTCGTTGACGGCTCGTGATTTTTTGTTCATGTCACCCTTAGGAGTGTTTCTTGTGTCGCTTTCGTATTCATAACAGCTAGTTTTGTCCGAATAACATTTCAACTGATAGACGGAGCTCGTACTGCCCCTCAGAAATATCGTTGACAAGCTATGCGTTTTCTGTTGAGTTTCTTAATCCTTCAATAAACATCGTTTAGGAAAGTTATTGAATTTCTATTTACACCTTTCTAAAGGGTGTTTCAGCCTTGTTCGTCCTCGTCTGACGCGCTTTGCATACAATGAATATCATCCAAGCGGTGGGTCTATTGCGAACTATTTGCTATTAGCACCTTGCGCTTTATGCGGAACTATTAATTTGTTTCTTGCTAGCCCCCCCCCCCCCCTTTTCTTTTTCTCTCTCTTCTTTCATTGCGCCCCCATCGAACTGCAACCACCGCTATACCAAATCGAACCTACGACCTCGCGTGGATGGTGTATAGCAAAGCGCTGTATACATCGGCGCTGAGCCACCGCGGTCAGTCCTTACGCAACACATTCACTCGTGCGACTCGCACGGGCGAGTGACTGCAGCCCGCGGCGTCAATGGCCAGCAGCTGTCCAGCTGCGTTTGACCAGCAGCGGACGGGGCGGCGGACGCGGGTCGCGACTCCACCGCGGAGGCACGGACACCCGTTCCGCTCTCGTGAGCACACCGATCCGTGCTCTGACCCGGCACTTCGGGGAACGCGGAGCGTGAAACAGAAAAGGAGTAAGACCGTTCGGCAAAATACTCTTCCTCCGAGACGAACAGCAAGTGCGATGCACCAGAGGGCGCACTTGCATGACCTTTCACTATAGGGTGCATAGATGCGGCAGCCTTACGGTGCCTTAAGGTCCCTAGAGCTAAAACAAGTGAACTTGTTTTTTCTAGGGACCTTAATTAAGCACCCTAACCTTTCACTGGCGAACCGTGTAAGCGCTGAAAGTACACGGGAGCTGAACGTATGGAGGTTAAGCCAGCACTGAGAATTATGGCTAGTACGTGAATTTTCCTAAACTTCCGTCCTTCTGGTTTCAAGATGGCTTTGCGAATTGATATCATTTGCAACAAAAAATTGCGTTATAAATGCAGCAATTCGCAGCGACTCGCATGTGCGCAGAAGCTTATTGCTTTGCTGTGCTCCGAGAAGCGTGATGGCTTGGAAATTTATAAGCATGAGGCGTAATGAATAGCGCTACTAGAACGCCTGAAGCAACAAGGACGGTGATTCTTTTATTTTCATTTCAATAAAATAAAAAGGAAAGAATGGGAAAATCAATGTTGACTACCTATGCCTACAGCTGCCATGGGTACGACATGTCGTTCCCATGTCGCCTATTACGGATGAAAACAAAAACAGGTGCAGACGACACTACAACACCAGCTGGCATGCCACTAAGGAAATGTCTGCAAACGCGTGTTTGGAACAACAGCAGACGTGAAATAAATTAGCAATCATGTTGGTATAGATCCTTAGGGAAAAAATTAATAAAGGCGTTGCATGTGCTGTTCGCTTCTTGCTTTCTTACCGGGTCGCTTGAGGGCAGTGCAAGCTACTACGAACTTACAGTAGATAATGTAGCTTATAGAGTGTGAAGGTATTTAAAGATTTAAGGTGCACCAGAAAGTTTTGTAGAACATGAGACATGTGCCACTACACCGTTTCAAAGGGATGCTCATACAACTATCAATATCTACCGACTACAATAAGCTCCAATGATTAAGCACTTAGTAAGGTCAACATTGGCCTAGTTGATTCTGCATGATTCAGTCAGCATGCCAATGGTGTACACAGCATAGGCGACAGCGAGCCGTGTTTTCATTATAGTATTTGGTCTGTGCTGCTTTTCGTGCTTATTCTTTTGGTTGTATTCCGCAACACGCATACATTTCGAGTTTGTAATAAATGTTCCCAGTTGAAAGTAGTCGCTTGTCCCTGTCTGTTCTATATATCTGCCCTCGTCCAGAGTCGCGCTGTAGCACTTTGAAGCGTAAGCGATGTTGAGAGTTTATACTTATCACCGCCGACAACCATACGGCACAGGGCGCGGCCAGTGCGTATCCGGTACTATTTTCTTCCGCGGACGTAGTCACTTGCCTCGGCACGCCACGCGCAGCTGCACGCTTTTTAACGAAACAAAAGAGCGGGCGATTGGGGCCTCGTTAATCACCGCGCTCAAGAGGCCACCCGCCGTGGTCGGGCGGCGAGCCATTGATCCCCGCCAGAGGTCGCGGGGTTCGATGACTATATACGCTGAGCGCCGCGACTCCGTCGGCATGCATGTGCATCCCCGATGAGAGGTGCAAAACCGCCCCGACCATTTTGCTGGCCTCCCCTCCGCCGGCGGCAACATTAATGGGCGCGCAACCCCTTAATCAGCGTGTCGAAACGTAGGGGAACCCGCTTTCGCATGTAATCGTCTCCACTGGTCCATCCCCGCCTTTCTTCACTACCTCTTTAGCGGCATCCCCCTCCGGCAGCATGGCTTGAGAGTGCCTGCCGTCTTTATACGCACGGGTGATCCAGATACACCGAGAAAGGCCCGCCGAGGAAGGCTCGCTTATTTGAATAGAGAGATATGTAGACTGATCCTTGTCTCGCAGCGCGGACATCATTTACGGACGCAAATCGTCGGAGCACGGTGCAATGGTGCATACAGCATAGGCGCAGCACACACCGAGTGCCTCGCGTTCGTATTGCAGACGTATATAACTTCATGTTTGTAAACGAGAGCGCTGTGACGTCACGGCGCGCAGCCGCATATCAGAGAAAGGCTGCCCTCTGCCGTTAGTTGTGTCAACGTCGCTTCAAACGTTTGTCGCGATGACTTGCAAGGCTATATATAGCCAGCTTCTTTTTACTTCGATAAGAGGCCTACGGCGGCTAGGAAACCAGACGTCGAATTCGTGAATGTTTCAGTTTCGGAAGTGATGTGCGCCACTGGGCGGCCGCTATGGATAATAGTATGTTCGGCCTCCCCAGTGCCTGGCATCTGCTGTTACGAACAATTCTAGCGTAAGAAAGTTTCTGTGAATACGGGCCCTGGTAGAACCTTCCGGAACCTACGGCGACACGACGGTCGGGATATAGGGAGCGGTATAGGTACTTATATCAGTGACGTCACGGTGTGCAGGTCTACAGCAGGAACGTGAACACCCATTCTCTGTATATATAGTCACCATCGGAGGTATGAAGTCCGCCACAAGGAAAAAGACATCTCCAGACCAATCACTCCTGTCGGACGTCGATCCTGCTCACGTTTTCCGGAGTTTCCCGCAATCGTGTAGCTCGCAGTTGTCAGCAATTTCTATAGTTCACATAGACGACCGGTTACTGCATATGTGTGGCATGCGCCGCGTATCTTGCCCTCGGGTCAACACCTTTCTCTTGAATTCAGACACAATTAATGCCAGTAATTAGACGGTATCCTCGCGATAGTGCAAGCGAATGTAAAAGATAACCCTCGCACCCATTTAGTTCCAAATTCCTTCTTCTCTCCTGTAGTAGGAGAAACCAGTCACAGCACACCTAATTTTGCACAATGACAAAAACTTTCTAAAAAAGGAAAGAAAGAACGCGTAGCTTAGTGCGATCTCGCGGTGACACGGTAGCAGGGGCAAATATATATAGTTACTGCACGCACAGCAACCAAGTGAGCGCCGTTCACGAAGACTATATACTGTTAGCAGATGACGACAACAGACGACGATGCGGGTACGAATGTGTACGCGGTGGAGAATAAGAAAAAAACAACATTGTGCATCATATGGTACAATGTTTTGTCGCCCACCGCTGCAAAACAATGTCAACCTGCTGCTGTTCTTGAGTTAGGCTCAGGCGGAACAATTGCCGGCTATGTATGCCAGCTCAACCTCGCCTGCTGCAACATCACCACCACCATTCTTCCTCTGTAATACCGCCTAACTGTATGCATGGACCTGAGCGGCGACAGTCTCCATAATACAGCACGCTTTTAGAAAAGGAGGGTGTCTGGCGTACAGTTGACTACAGTTAGTTAAGCCATGATCCGAACCACTGGCTTCGTCTGGGCTATCCAAAAGTGAATAACGTCGATTTAATAAGCGAAGCACGCACACGCACTAAGATGCCGAAACTGAATTATGATTACTTTTACAAAGCGCCAAATGAGAATTAACACACACGAACACACCGAACACAGGCACGCATCTCTAAAGACACATTTGCGAAGCAGGTGCATACCATTCATCTTTCGCCGCGTGTTTCCCAACAGTCATCTACAGCTAACTATTCGCTATACAAAAAAATGTTGCAGTGGCTTAGCTCGGCTATGCCAGGATATACGTAGCGTTAGCAAAGCTTCAGCTGATTATTCTTAGCTTTCCTGGTTGTCTAGATTGTCAAGGATTAGCTTGATTGTCATGTTTACTGCTGCTCCAATGACACACACAATGACACACTACTCAGCGGCGTCAAGTCTTTCATGTGCCATAGTCTTTCGCACACGTCGCACACACATCCAAACGGATTGTTTACGAAGTCCGTCTGGAAGGTCCGAGTCGCACTGGCGCTTTCGCTGAGTTTCACAGTATATTCAGTCGATCGGCGAGCCTTGACGTCATCGACGGCGTTTTGTTGTTGCTGCAGGGGTGGTCGGGCACGTCGCTCAGCCTCCTGGCGACGCCGCTTTGCTAGACGTTCGTCCCTTTGCTCCAGTGTCTCCGCAGCACGTTTAGCCTTCTTCTGTTCATTCCTCCTACGCTCAACCGCTAATTGCCAGGCAACTACTTCGGGATCCGATGGGTCAAGCTTCTCCGTTCTTCTGCGCTGTTGAGCAGCATTTGCGCTCTCCTTCTCCATGGCTATACCACACTGGGAAACGCCAGTCAGAAGCGCAGCGGCTCCAGCGCAGTGTCAGACGGCGACTGCACAGCGAGCGCGCGCCGGCGCCAGTGCGTCTACCACGGCTACGACGTCACTCCTCTGGAATGCGCAGACCGGCGGCGGTGAGTCGCGCGCGGCGGCGGCGGAGTGCGCGAGAGGTGCCGGCTCCGGTGGCTCCGGTGCGCAAGCCGTGTGACATCACTGATCCTTGCGCATGCGCAGCACGGCTCTTGATGTGCCGCGCGAAACGGCCTTGGCTAGGCCAGTGTAGCTAACGCTACAAAATTTATCTGCACGATTAAGCCGTATTTTTAATAACCGGTACGTTATAATACCGGTACCGTTAATCTCGGCTGGTTCTGGACGCAGAAACATTACTTGGGCAGTACTTTGTTCCAGGAAGTAAAAAGTTCGAGTTGATCGAAAGTGATCCTTAAGATGAAATCACAGCGGACCGAGCCGAAAATCTCAGACTGGTTCAGTTGTATATTGTCTGATCAAAACTGAATCACGGCGCGAGCAGTCGGCATCTGAGAGACGCGGTTGTTCTTTGACGTGCATGTTTTGGCCGGGAGAGACGTCGTCCCAAGCCGTGTTCCGGTCCAGTTACAACGGCTTTTCGTTTGCCGACAAAACCCAATCGGAGAGAACGTAAAGAGGCACATTCCACGCACTCTACCGCATTTACTCGTCTAAGATCTGCAGCCCCCCCCATCACACTTTCCAGGTCATTTTTTTTTTTTTTTTTAAGAAAGGAAGTTTCAGCGATTTGATTCTGAACGCATTGCGTCTGGCATAAATTGATACCGTCGCTAAACGTTTTAAAGCTGCGGGAATATCTAATAGCATGGACGGCACCCAGGACGACCATCTTTGGGGGCGTCTCGATGACGTAAGCTCTGTGACGTCAGAGCGGCAGTGACATCGAGAGCGGGAGCAACGAAAGATGAAGCGGTGCTGAAACTTGAATAACTGCGTCTGTAGCGTACAACCAGCTTTACATTATTCTGCAGATCATCTGCTTAGTCGTATTGCCAACTAGCGTAAAAAAAAAAAAAGGCCTCACCCTGACAAGACTAAAAAAGAAAACGAGAAAAAGAAAGAAATTGTGCGGGTCTTGCACGAGTAAATTCGGCAACAGCGTCGCTTTACCCTCGCATAGGAAACGCATCATCGCCCACTTACGACTATATACTCTGGCCGGTTAGCGGAAACAAACAAGGCACCGCTCTTTATCTACGAGGCTGCGATAACCGTTCACGCTCGGTCTAAAGCAAAGTTCTCGCCGATAACCTCCCCACGATAACTGTTCGCGCCAGAGCGCCGTAAAAGCACAGACCGTAAGTTCGCGCTCTTTATTGGCACGTATATACGGAGACGTACCGGAAAGAATGTGTCACGCAGAGACCGGGACTTAACGAGATCGCGCCCACAGGGCTGTCCGGTTCGCTCGTTTCAATCGCAGGCGTCAGTACTTACGTGAACAGGAAATCCGCGATGATTATTATTATTAAACGTGTAAGCGTACATAAACACCATGCATATGCAGGCAGAAAGGGGAGCAGGCTAGCAACTGTCTGTTGAAAAGGACACCCCGCCCACCCGCTCGAAAATAAGATAATAAGGAATGGGAAGAGAAGAGCAAGCCACACCTCGACAAGTCGCATCACACACACAGAGTGTACGAACGTCACATAGACGAGAGTTGTATATGCCCGTATAGTCCCGTAGTTGAGAAAAAGTTCTTGTACAGCCACGTGAGCTTTGTTTCGATATGAAGGCACCACTCAAGCTTTTCGAAATAAATAAATAAATAAATAAATAAATAAATAAATAAATAAATAAATAAATAAATAAATAAATAAATAAATAAATAAATAAATAAATAAATTAGCCAAGTTCGAGAACGAAACTGAACCACTGCAGGTTCGAAGTCACTTAACTGCCGCTATATAATCTGCCGCGTTTCTCCCGACTTGCCGACCATCTGTGACACAACGCTGATAATTTTCACTATACGTCGGTGATATCAGCACTGGACTTTATCTCCTTGTCTTAATATTTCCCTCCCCTTTCAGCTATCCGCCAGCGCAGAGTAGCCAACCGGGAACCTCCCTGCCTTAGATTTATATCCGTCTCTCTCTTTTGCCGGATGGTTAGAAATGCCTCCAGCATCTCGCTATGGCTGCTACACATATATGGAAACACACACAAAGAAAAGGAAACGCATGAATGAAAACGAACATTACCAGCTGCCCCGTGTACGGAATCCGGAGTAAGCATGAACCATATATTCTCTAACCATGACCCTATAAAAACGTACTATTTCCTGTCGTCTGAACAATCAAACCAACCTAGTCGCTTCACAACTTGCATGCAAAATCCCTCCTCAATGAACATACATTATATGCTTACACCTTAAAGAGACACTAAAAAAAAGAAGAAAAAAAAAGACACACTGAATCAGTTTAGACCAATAAATTATTCTTTCAAGACTCTATTTTCATTATTTTTCGCTCACTTTTTGCGTTATTTCTACATTCTAGCGCCCACTCTTACGGTAAAAGTGGCTATTTTTTAAATTTGATGATTTTCCCTTTTATCGTAGAAAGGTAACCTACTCATGCAGCTCAAATTATTTCCCTCTCTATAGTGTCCCATTATAATTCACGTTATTTGTTATCACGATAATGGGCAGGTAGCCCGATGAACGAGAATTTTTTTTTTTTTTTCTGATAAGGCTCGAGAGAAATTCGACGCACCCGGCATCATGCGCACGTGGCCGGCCAAGAGTAGTAAAAGCGCAGTTTTTCGCAAAACCTGCAGGTGCTTCAGCCCAACTTGCAGGAAGTTTGACAACACATATACGCGATATGCTATATAACAACGACGCGAAGCTCTTTCGTGCGTGCATCATTTGAGATATGCATCCTGTTTTTCGGACACCCCGGGTTCTCCGCACCGTGTAAATGCCAACACCCTTCGCTCTATAGCCTTGTCAACTTGGTGCGTATACAGTATATAACGAAATTGCCAGTCAGCCCTATATGCTTTCGTCATCTTCCACTGTCCCTATAGCAGTGCTCGCTGTTCACTCGTACTGCAGTACTTCCTTCGTTTTCTAGGCGACTCAAAAAATAATCAACAATATTTTAACCCGCCTCCTCCTTTGTGGATGGATCCATGCACTCCTCGTGGGCGGAGACCTTTTATAATTATTTTAGTAAACGCTTCAACGCCAACACTTTTCTGTAGAGGACGCATTGTAAGACACTTGTATGTGTGAATACCACTCTATTTTGTGCCTTAAATGCATCTTAAATGGAGCCAACTCGAATTCTGAAAATGTTCTGAAATCACATCGGTGAGTGAACTTGTACCAGCGCGGTGTTTACACCGTATTCGGTTACATGTCGCCCATACGAACTGTACTTGTCGCACAAACTGCATTCGACGACTTGGCCGCAGTGCAACGAGTACAACGTCTGCGGTGACTTGAATCACGTGGTATGCGTCTGCACGCGCTATGCGGCCTCAACGGCTGCTTTAAAATACAACTGCGTTAAAAATTAAATCCGAGCAGCGCTAGTGGTGATTTTCGTGTGCTGTGTGCGTGCGTACGAATTCGTCACTTGACACCATCACCCGCGTCATCTGGTGAAGCATGTTAGGCCAGGCAAAGAGAATGCCTATCTTTTACAGGACAATGTGTTGCCTTATTTGTTACTAGAAATGCTTGCGGCGAAGCGTATACAGTGCGGAATGCGGCAACTGCTTTTCGCGCTGCCCATTCATACAACGGCAGATATAATGGCCTCCTGAAATCACGCCATAAATGTAACAGTCACGTGCGGCTTCCGCATGTATAGATGAACAGGAGGTGGCGACAATGCGGATTTAACTTATGTGATAGAAAGCCGAGCCGTCATGGCTGCAGCGCCTCAAACGCTGCTCACATGCAGTGCGTCTACAGACTGTGGCCGGCTGTACGTGCATTGAAACAGTCTGTAGACGCACTGCATGCGAGCAGCGTTTGAGCAGCGTTTATATATATATATATATATATATATATATATATATATATATATATATATATAACCTCGAATTCAAAGTGCCATTGTGCAGCCTCTGCGACCTACACATCGAGATCCACGAACTTACGACTGCCAGCTGGCCATACTTAACGAAGCAGGAATTCACATTTGTCGTGGAGACCGTGTTCCGTGCACTTTTTCGGCCGACTGTCCATTCATGCCGCTACACGCACGCACGTGTATTAGCAGCAACATGTCACCGTCCAATGCTGCGCCGTGACCGTTCTATCTTGCGACTCTCATAAGCACATATGCACAAGCTTTATAAATTCGGTGCGTCGCGTTTGCCTGGAAATCGAGAATTATGCACGTAGAGTACGATCCACACAGCTAATTATTATGCAAACCAATAAACTTTAACGTATCAACTTCATACGAAAGAACTGCTTGATGCGACGCGTTCGGTAAACTTTTAATTATTGCCGAGCTTGAAAACTGGGCTCTATAATCAGTCCCGAAATACTAATGTTCCCTTTAACAATGGGTCGCACTGTACAATGTTCTTTCATCAAGTTAGCTAGCGCTCGCTGTTGGTTTTCACAGTGCTTATTTTTATGTTCTTTTTCTCTCACTCTATTTATTCTTATTATAAGCAGTTTACGAAATTGTTGCTTTTCTATAACAATAAATTTTCGAGCTTATAATGTACGTGGTCTGTATGCTTTCTTCCACACACACACACACGCACGCACGCACGCACGCACGCACGCACGCACGCACACACACACACACATACATACATACATACATACATACATACATACATACATACACACACACATACATACATACATACATACATACATACATACATACATACATACATACATACATACATACATACATACATACATACATACATACATGATAGATAGATAGATAGATAGATAGATAGATAGATAGATAGATAGATAGATAGATAGATAGATAGATAGATAGATAGATAGATAGATAGATAGATAGATAGATAGATAGATAGATAGATAGATAGATAGATAGATAGATAGATAGATAGATAGATAGATAGATAGATAGATAGATGTCAACATCAATACCGCTGCCACGAGTGCACTATAGACACGCTACGCTCGCTTCCGTCTGAAACCGAGAGCAAGAACTCCCGAGTTCACTTCGGTTTCGACGAGCCATGGCAAAGAACCGCTGTTTCGGGAGGAACAATGGGGCGTCCCGATCGTGACCATTCATTTCAGTGAAAAGCGGGCACCAACCATAATAGTTGCCGACGCAAGCGGCTCCTTTGCGCGATTTATTGCCCGCTCCTCCCCGCGCAGGCCTATTCTCGTACACGGAATCGCCCCCGAGACCGCACCCTCAATTAGGAACAGCGAGACGCCGAGACCCCCGGTGGGCCACCCCGCAATAACCTCCCTCGCCTGCTGGTTCGAGACTCCGACTCTCATCGGCCCCAACACCGAGAGCATCGCTGCACCGCATTGCGTCACTAAAACGGTGCATTGCTGTGAAACGGGACATTAGTGCACTGTACACAAGTCATACAGAGAGAGAGAGAGAGGGATGATAAATGAAAAGTCAGAGCCCTTCCACCCTGTGAAGAGGGAAGTCCAGCGAAGATGGCGCTCTGGTGAGATTTGCTATGTTGGGGTTTAGCTATATATTGGGGATTTGCTATGTTGAATTTGGCTACAAAATGGTAAACCGACCCCTTCGCAACGTGCTCGGGAAAGAGGTTTCGGCGCCGGCTCCGAGTAGCACAATGGGGTATTTTTAACACTTAGACGATGGCTATACAATGCCCGGCTCTGAAAGAACTGGCTCGGCGTCCACGAGCGACGGCGTTCTTTGCGCGTTCCTCACGCTTTTCAACGACGTTCCCAGACAAGAGCCTTTGACCACAGCTCCGTAGATACAACCAACGCTAACGCGAACTCCTCTAACACCCCACTCCTCCGTTGACCTACTTTTTTCCTACACTGCCACTGGTTGGCGCGAGTCACGCTCTCCCGCTCCAACGCGATTACTGGACGGCGCGACTTACGTCAACCCCCCTCTTCGTTCTTTTCTTCTGCACCCTCTCACAGCATTCTCACAGGGTTGAGCTCGTGTCCTCTCCCCTCCCGCTAGGTCACGTGGCTTTTCTACACGCGGACACGATCTCCTGGAACCTAGCCCTTAACAGCTTCGCTGTAAAAGGCAGAGAGGTTACCCAGGACTGAGCCCGGTTGGCTACCCTACACTGGGGGAAGGGAAAATGAGATGGAAAGATTAAGAGAACACGAGAAAGTCCACTGTGGATATCGCCGACGCGGTCACAGTTTTCTGCTCTGTATCACTGACAGTCACTCAGTCCGGATCACAGACGGTCACTCAATCCTCCGGTAGTTTTTCAAAAATCGCAGCAGCGCTTTTTGTGGCCTTTTGTAGCTGCGATATGCGAGGCCATAGTCCCAAGATCTTGTTCAAGGTGAACGGTTTTCTATCCAACTGATGCATAACAAGGCATAGAGTTTCCTACAAACATTACTAGGTGGTACAATGGCGCCGAGATCGCTCAACAATACCATGGGAATCGTGTGGACGTTCTTGTGGTGTTGTTTATTACGCTTCATCTTTCTAACTTTACAAGCGCTCAGTTTTCTAAACGCAGCAAGGCAACGATCGAGTCTCCGTGCGCGTACGTAATCATTGCGAATGGATTGCATATAAACGCAATATTTCGTTGAAAATTATTAATTTACAAACTCGGACAGTCGTGTGAAGCCAGAAAGATGAAGTTTAGGCAAATCCATGCACTACCGTATATCCATCATTCCACGCAGGATGAGCCGCTGTATGTGCAGCTCCTGCGCTGTATGTGCAGATCGCCACAGTTCCATCTAGTAATTTTTGTATATACACTGTATGCTATAGATACAAAGTACGCAAAAGAAGTATTGAAGTTATTATCGTATTCGGCGCCACTTTAAGAAGAGTAACTCGTGCAACATTAAGTGTTCTACTTGTTGTATAGTACTTAGGCATCAAAGCTCTCGTTTTCTTTTTCTTCCTTTCATTTTTTTTTCTTTTTTATTATTCGGCGCACTTTTTCAGCCTTTAATCAAAAGCACGCATTTTTTTCTCTCTCTCTTCCGTGACCGAACCACAGTTAGCACGTATAGTTTACAATAGCGCGTTCGACGTTTCCGTCAGCGTCGCAGATCACGGGTCTGCGCGCTGTTTGCATATTTTCATGAGCGGGAAATCTCTGTATATGCTCGACTAATATAAAAGGGTACGCGTGATTTGTATTTAAACTCGTCTATTGTCCGTGTTCTTGCTCTCTGATTAAGAACGAAGCACTACGGAGCGTACATTCTTCGAGACTATATGACTCATTAGAAAGTATCAAAAAGGGAGGGTTAAACTCGCATATCTTCTGTAATATTTCACCCTGATTGCCAATTAAGTGAAAGTATCAAAAAGGGAGGGTTAAACTCGCATATCTTCTGTAATATTTCACCCTGATTGCCAATTAAGTGCTCACTTTACACTGGACCACTCCGTATACTTGCAAGAATTGAACTTGCAGTGATGCCGAGGCGGTGCCCTCGTGACTCAAACACGACATGTGCCGATCATGCAGCGAAGTAACTGAACCTACCAAAAAATTTTGAAGTAGCCGCAAGTAGTCTATAGTTACACAGATTGTGACAGGCCGTCAATGACGCCTGACCACGAGATACCTTTAATGATAGCGCAATTGCACTTACACGTCACTGCGATCATAACGACTTAGTGATATTCATAAACGAAAATCTGCCCCTAATATTTCAATCACCGATCCAGTGATTGAAAGTTCAATGCTAACTCCTCACTGCTTTCATGTTGTTAAATTTTACGTAATATTACAATTCCCATAGATAACTGCCCGCAAAAGGATTTTTCCTTCTTCGAATTCTCAGCTTTTCCGGTTAAAACAAGATTTACAAAAATAATTTCGGTGTGTTTTTATAGCTGCGTTCCATGCCTTAAAAAAAATGAGTGCCAAGGTACAGGATCATCATTAGCATATTTTTATGCCCACTGCAGGACAAAGGCCTCTCCGTATACGATCTCCAATTACCCCTGTTTTGCGCTAGCTGATTCCAACTTGCGCCTGCGAATTCCCCAATTTCATCACCCCACCTAATTTTCTGCCGTATAGGATACAAATGGTCAATTACCTGATTATTTACTGAATTGATTACTTTCAATATATCCTTTCATGTTCGGCTGGGCAGTGAACAAGAATAAAAATGTTGCCCCGCTCCAAAAAGAAAAATGACATCTTGCAAAACTAACGTGGTCTATATAGACCATAGACGGGAATAGCCGATATTCTAGTTGACATTAAGCGAAAGAAATGGAGCTGGGCAGGCCATGTAATGCGTAGGATGGATAACCGGTGGACCATTAGGGTTACAGAATGGATACCAAGAGAAGGGAAGCGCAGTCGAGAACGGCAGAAAATCAGGTGGGATGATGAAGTTAGGAAATTTGCATGCGCAACTTTGGAATAGGCTAGCGCAAGACAGGGGTAATTGGAGACCACAGGGAGAGGCCTTCGTCCTGCAGTGGACATAAATATAGGCTGATGATGATGATATATGCAATGTCCCAGTAAAAGGACGACGTCATCTTTAGAGAAGGCGAGTACACTAAATAATGCAGCAAGCAACTTGGATAACGGAAAATCTCATTCGTATTGTGTAAACTGTGAAAAATGAGTAAGAGAGAAAACAAGTGAAACTGGCACGAAATCAGTGGGTGAGATTGTGAGCACACCTCCATCTTTAGTACACCGCGTCATTAGCATGTATACTGAAAGCCGCGAGAGCGTTATTGCAGCACCTCAAGTCGACAGGTGTTGGCGACCGTTTATGGGTTGGGTACGTGTATACCTTCAAATGTGCGCGAAACTGCGCTCTCTCTCTTTTCATCCCTATACCCTCTCCAGCAGTTCAGGATAGCCAACCTGACGTGCGTCTGGTTAACCTCTCAGCCATTACTTTCTTCTGTTGCCCGGAGCAACGCAGTATAGCTAACAGCAACGTCAGGAACGTGCGACTCCTCTGCTGCTTGCGAACTGGCGAACCATCGCAATTAAACGCGGTCACGAGACCTACGCTTATACCGCCGAGTAAGCGACATCCAACCCACGCGGCGCTGTTATTAAGGTTCGTCGGCGCACTTCGTACAAGCTGAAAACCAGTAATAAATCTCTTAGCCTATACACTTACGCCTAACCCATAGAGTTCCCTACATACAAAAGTCACTAGAGGAAAATGTGGTGCTGACATCACCGCAGCGACCAAGGGAATGACGGCTACATGAGTTTGTCTAATAGTGATTGTGGCAATTGCAGGAGTTCTTGTGGCGTTACTTGTTATGCTTTATCTTTCTAAATTTCCAAGCAATCACAGTTTTCAAAACAAAACAAGGCACGTGAGAGTTTTAGAAATAGCGTCCCAAGCGGTCTCGCGTATATCCAAAAACCCAAACTCCCTTGTACGCATTTTGCAATTTCTTTGCGTTCTTTCGTACGCCTGGCCGACAGCGTCCCCTGATTAAACGTGCCCTATTTCTAAAACTCCCTAATAAGTCTGCGGGCGCATACGTAATCACTCGCGAGCTGTTGCATTTACAGCAGTTGTAAGCGACCAATTTGACAAAGTCACAAAGCCGTTTGAACAAAGCCAGAGTTTCTCAACCATCGTACTCGCAGCTCCTGCACACACTAGCGCCACGGTTCCCCGTAGTAATTCTTGCAGGAAAATCTATGCACCGTCCCGGTGTTATCTATTTTATTTCGTCAACTCTTCTCCACAGAACACAATACAGCGCTGGACCGCTCTAAGAACGCCTCCTCAGCTTCTACAATATTGCACAATCTTGGAGGGGGCACTGCGCTCGGAGCGACCTCCGGGCCATGATGGCGGCCTAAATTTAAAGCTAACCTGATCAGCGTCTCTCCACGCAGACGCGAACGCGAGCGTACACACACACACACATAAGCAAAGGGAAAAGGCACGCCGTTCCGTCGCTTCACTCGCTCACTCGGCCGGCCGCGTGTATCTTGCACGACGAGCTGTTTGCTTTGGCTAATGACGGCCAGAGGGGGGAAAAGACGAGGAAGTCGGCAGGAGGGGGGGCACTAACCCAGCGAGCAACACACACACACACACACAAGATGGTGTGCAGACGAGCCGCTCTTTTGCCGCGGACCTCCGGCCCAGGCGAATGCTCGAGGGCACATACGCGAGCATCACAGACAAGTCATTTACGGCTAAACCGATTTAGCGGCCCGGCCCGACCCCTCCCGTGCGGCCGCCGCTGCCATTCATTTCTATTCACTACACATTAGAGGGCCCCGCCGCCATGCCGCCTTGTGTAAACTGGCTGCGTTCGACGCGCTCTTGTCCGCTGCCCTCGTGTGCTCGCCGACGACTCTCGCGTTGTAACGCCTCTCGCGAGAGGAGGAGGAGGACTGCCGCCCCCCACCCCCATCGTTTCTCTGCCGACGCAGCAGTGACTCTCTTTTCGTTGCTTCGTGCGGTTTTGTACAGTTTTCTTGCTTCCTCGAAGGTTGTTCGCCTCGTGCAACTCCGTTCCGAGCCGTGCCTATATTCCCTGGAGAGCAGGACCTCGCCACTAAAGCCACGGTGCCGTCCATTCCTGCTCCTTTCCTTTTCTCTTTACTTTTTTTTTCTCTTTCTTTCCCGTTTTGCATTCTAGGACTCTGCACACGCTTCCACTTTCACCAGGCACGGCGCGGCGCGTGGCAGACTAGCGCAGTCCACTAACCGGTGCCCCCCTTGACTCTCACTCCGTTATAACGCGGGAGCCTCCACTAGGCCACGACCCACCAAGTCCCCCGCTGCACCCTCTCTCCCCCACCCCAGGTCTGTTGTCTACCACCGGTTGACTGACACGAACACGCACGCAGGCGCGCGTCTTGCGCGCAATACACTCAAGCGCCGTCAAGAGCCCTCCCCCTCAACCGCCCCCGCGGATTGTTAGCACCGAGCGGTGCGGAGGAGCCACGCGCCAGAGCGAAGCTAGCCCCCTCCTGGGCTCAGCAGCCAAAGCCGCCGCCGCCGCCGCTGGTGAAGCAGCCGCCAGCAGAAAGCGCCGCGGTGTGGGAGAGGGGGGTGAGGCCGGCGCTGGTGCGAGACCGTGTGGTCGTGTCTTGTGCGAGCGCTCAAGCGTCGCTCGCGCCAGCTGCGGCAGACGCCGGAAAGACCAGCTGGCAACGCCACGCGCTGCAACGCCGCCAACAGGCTGCTGCTGCTGCTGCCAGCCACACGCAACGCACGCGCGAGATGCACACAGCGCGCGCCAGAAGCAGCAGCACGCGTCCGTCGGCTGGCGCGTGCCGCCACACTGCATGCGGGGGGGGACTCCTTTCAAGAATCGAGACCCTCCCCACCGACAACGAGGAGCCCCCGACTTTTCTTTTCGGCATTCCCCCGCCGCTTCTTCTTCTTGCCCCCGGGGTTCGCGAATTCGAGAAAGAAGAGCCCTTGATCCTCGCAACCTTCCCGAAAAGACTCTAACGGAAGGACACACATACTGAGCCGGGGAGGAAAGAAGAAGTGGTTATGCGCCGATTCTCCTGCTGGAGCAGCCAGGTGGGCGAGGAGGTGGAAGAGACGCTGTGGCGCGAATATAAAAGCGCGGAGCGCGAGCTGCCGGCGTGAATGATGCAGATGGCGGAAAAGCCGCCGCTGGTGCGCGCGATATCCGCCGCCACCCGCGTCTCTCCGAGAAGGTGGCACAATGCGAACGCGGCACTGGGGGGCCAGAAAAGCGGCGAAAAGAATACTTTCTCCCAGCGTTTTTTTTTTTTTTTTTTTTTCTGTGTGATTTCCGTACTGGGCGCGCGTGTCATAAGGTTAAAGGTCGAAACAGATCCTCAGCCATTAGACTTAACGTGAGCAGTGCTTACGGTAAATAGCCATTGACACCACACTGTGCTTAAGGAGTTTGTGTCGTAATTTCTGTAAACAATTGGTAATTTTTTTTTTTAAATGCGAAGCATTTCTTAGCGAACATTTGCCACTTTGACAGTGTCTGTGTGTCCGTCCGTCCGTCCGTCCGTCCGTCAGTCAGTCTGTGCTGCAGGTTTTTCTGCTCAATGTTTCCAAAGAATTCAGTGTTTGCTTCTTAGAGCCCCTGTTTGTTGAAAGTTGGTGTGTCTTCGGATGATGTCTGACGCCGACTGTACACTTTGCGTCCTGCGTTTCTTCCTGGTTTTATCTTGAACACTCGACAAATGCATTTATTATTATTATTATTATTATTATTATTATTATTATTATTATTATTATTATTATTATTATTATTATTATTATTATTATTATTATTATTATTATTATTATTATTATTATTATCGTCTTCGTACTTGAAATTACTTTTCTCTTCGTTTCCGGGTACACTATCTGCCGTACTGCAACATCAGACGGCTTAGTAACGTCTGATGCGCCAACTAGCAGAGGCGGTGTATAGTATAAGAAAGTTTGGTGACCAGCGTATCAGCGTTTCGTCGTTGTCACTTTACGAGAATGAGTTTAGTTTCCTTGCTGATAGGATGTGATCAGACTTGGTTTCTGTCTCACGTGAGCTCACCTCATGTTCTTGTATACGCATGCCTGAGGGTACATAAGCGAAGCATCGGGAAAAATAAAAATCAGTTGCGAGAGTGCGCCTGTCTCTCTCTTGTGCGTGCCTTATTTTTGCGCATAAAGTCATTTCTAATCGGAAGATTCTTTAGTGCGGACACGACGTTGCCTCACCGCCGTCACCCAGCCCAGCAATGTTCTGCTGTTTGCAGCCTCGGGCTACAATTTTCTGTGTCGTGAATCCGACGATTTGCGCAATGCCTCCCGAAGGTAATGACGTCCCTTAATTGTACTGCGCGTTCTCCATCCAAACCCGATATGCTTTCCCTTCACCCAAATAGGCCTCGATCGAGCCGTCATTCGAGCACACGATTCGCTCCTTTATCCACCACTGCCGGCTGTCGCCAACAGCAAATAGGGGCTCTCGTCAACCAGTTATTTCGTTTTCCTCTCTCGCAGCGTTGCCATTGATTTCGTTGATTCCGTATCATTATTGTTATTTAGTTCTTCTTCACTTTTTCTTTGGTTCAGGTACTGGGAAAAAGTACAAAAAAGAACCTAAAAAAGCAGCTGCCACCGAGGCAGTACGCGAGCGCGGTGTTTAAAAACAACTGCCGCTGACGTCCGCGACCTCCCTGCAGTTCGCTTGGGGAGGTCAGCTCGATTGCAACTACACGGCGCAAATTTAGCCGAAAACGCGGCAACGAACGAACGAACGAAAAAAAAAAAGAGAATTCTGGAAACGCGCAACAGTCGCTGAAAGACCACGCGCCGCTAATTGATAGGTGAAAGCCATACAACGGCGCCGGCAGTTTTTCTACCAGCAGGCGCGCGCACCAATGTGGGGAGAAAACAAGCCCCAGCTCACAGTATAGAAGAGGGGGATCGCTCACCTTTTTCCCCGATGCGTTCTGCACCTGGTGCCTTCCTGGATCGGTGAGTTTTTTTACAGAACAGGAGGCCTCCTCCTTTGCGGCAGTATGCAACGGCATCTGCGTAGTACCCTGCCTCTCCCCCCCTACTGGCTCCATTCTGTACACCCTCCGTTTACCTTAATCCAGAGCATATGCCACGTGTGCCATACGCGGTATGATCCGGCCGAAAACAGTTCTTCGCCTGCCGCCATCTGCAGAGAAATACATCCCGCTGGCGTTTCTTTTTCTTTTTTTTTCTTTCCCCGGTCCGCAGCACGTTTTCGTGTCCAAAACACTGTGTTGTGCGTGGGAGCCTCTGGCAATACGATATACCTGCAAAGTGCGCTCCTCTCCAGAAGCGGGCGATAGAGTTTCTACAACTATAAAAATATGCGTTATACTACTACTTTAAGGGAGACTGAAGAGGGAAGACAGGCCCCTTAAAAGAAAAATTAATAGCGTCCGAACAGCGACTTCGATTGCGTGGTGCTATGCACACGCCGACGGCTAGCAGTTCTCATTCGGAGGATTACGTAGTTTTGCAACGTGAAGATGATCTCGCACGAAAAGCAACGCACATACGGAAACGGAGGACAGATGCGGAGACACGAAAGCGCCGACTTTGGTTCTGTTCGTTCGTCAGTAGTTAGTAGGTTAGTTAATCAATATGTTAGCAAGATTAGATAGATAGATAGATAGATAGATAGATAGATAGATAGATAGATAGATAGATAGATAGATAGATAGATAGATAGATAGATAGATAGATAGATAGATAGATAGATAGATAGATAGATAGATAGATAGATAGATAGATAGATAGATAGATAGATAGATAGATAGATAGATAGATAGATAGATAGATAGATAGATAGATAGATAGATAGATCTGTACAGCTGAGCAGAACATGCAGGTCGCGCACATTTATTGTTATACAACAGCAACAAGTTTTGTAACTACCACAATAAGGATAAATACAGTGAGAGAGAGAGAGAACAATTCTCTCCCTCCTCTCTAACAGAAACGTAAGCGCTGTGAAAGCATACAGCGAGCAATAACGTTAATTAAAAAAGAACACTGTACAGTACGGCCCCATGTGCTCGTGAAGGCGGCGCGCAGGAACCAATCCCGCTGTCAAGAACAGATGCAGCAGCAAAACATATGAGTGCTTGCTAATGATGATCCGCAATCGTTGTGGGATTAAAGCACTTCGTTTCCAGCACACACGCCTGCATCGACTGGACACCTGTCTTCGGCTACGTCCTCCACCTGGACTATCCCGACCCGAGACAACGGTACTTTGCCGACTGTGGCGTGGCGTCGCTTTTACAACATCCTTTGCTTCCCGCGTCAACATGCGAGATAGTACGGCGTGTGCAGCAGCGAGAAACTAACGTTCTCTGTCGTTGTCCACAGTATACAGCGCACACAGACACTCACTAGCGACCGCGCGTCTTGAAGACCGGCCGCTTTCGGAGCAGACAGTCCTAGAAAACGGACTCCCATTAACAGGCATTAATTATTTTACAACATTTTGTAACAAGCAAACACGCATGTGGCGTAGTGCTGACAGCGATACGACGGCGTCTTGCAGGCTGCCGTCCCGTTGTAGATCATCATCATCATCATCATCATCATCATCAGCCCATATTTAAGTCCACTGCAGGACGAAGGCCTCTCCCTGCGATCTCCAATTGCCCCTGTCTTGCGCTAGCTGATTCCAACTTGCGCCTGCGAATTTCCTGACTTCATCCCTCCACCTAGTTTTCTGCCGTCCCCGACTGCGCTTCCCTTCTCTTGGTATCCATTCTGTAACCCTAATGGTCCACCGGTTATCCATCCTACGCATTACATGGCCTGCCCAGCTCCACTTTTTCCCCTTAATGTCAACTAAAATATCGGCTATCCCCGTTTGTTCTCTGATCCACACCGCTCTCTTCCCGTCTCTTAACGTTAGGCCTAACATTTTTCGTTCCATCGCTCTTTGTGCGGCCCTTAACTTGTTCTTGAGCTGCTTTGTTAACCTCCAAGTTTCTGCTGCATATGTTAGCACCGGTAGAATACAATGATTGTATACCTTTCTTTTCAACGACAGTGGTATTCTCCCAGTCAGGATTTGGTAATGCCTGCTGTATGCACTCCAGCCCAATTTTATTCTTCTATAGATTTCTTTCACATGATTAGGGTCCCCTGTGAGTAAATGACATAGATAAACGTACTCCTTTACAGACTCTAGGGCTGACTGGCAATCCTGAATTCTTGTTCCCTTGTCAGGCTATTGAACATTATCTTTGTCTTCTGCATATTAATCTTCAGCACCACTCCTTAACTTTCTCGGTTAAGGTCTTCAATCATTACCTGTAATTCGTCCCGATTGTTACTGAATAGGACAATGTCATCTGCAAACCGAAGGTTGTTGAGATATTCGCCTTTGATCCTCACTCCTAAGCCTTCCCAGACTAAGAGCTTGAATACTTCTTCTAAGCATGCAGTGAATAGCACTGGAGAGATTGTGTCTCCTTGCCTGACCCCTTTCTTGATAGGTATATTTCTACTTTTCTTGTAGAGAACCAAGGTTGCTGTGCAATCCTTGTAGATATTTGCGAATATATTCACGTATGCACTCTGTACTCCTTGGTTACGTAATGCCTCTATGACTGATGGTATCTCTGCTGAATCAAATGCCTTTTCATAATCTATGAAAGCCATATAGTGAGGTTGATTGTACTCCGCAGATTTCTCTATTACCTGATTGATGACGTGGATATGATCCATCGTAGAATATCCCTTCCTGAAGCCAGCCTGTTCTCTTGGTTGGCTGAAGTCAAGTGTTGCCCTGACTCTATTTGAAATTACCTTGGTGAATATTTTATACAATACTGAGAGCAAGCTAATGGGTCTATAATTCTTAAATTCTTTAACGTCTCCCTTCTTATGGATGAGTATAATGTTGGCGTTCTTCCAGCTTTCTGGTACACTTGAAGTCGTTGTAGATATCTTCCTTTAAAACTAGTTTACGGCATTAAGAAGAGTCGACATTACATATGTGTCCCTGATCATCTGCCAAGCGGTTACTTGCACAAATGACAAACTACTGCGTTTTGCAAAGCAACAGTCGATGTTTTGGGACGGCTAAGGCGACGCGTGTCAAAGTGACGAATGTGCTATAGTATGCTTCACCTCAGTGCGAAGCTGTCATAAGGTGAAATATATTGATTGGACAAAGACGAGACACGTAGAGTTACCGCTCCAGTGAAGGTTATCAAAACGTCATCCGGAAGAAAAAATCAACCCGATCATGCAAACATGCTTCGCTGTGGACGAGAACCTTCGCATCGTCATTGCTCCTGCTTCTTGGATAATAAAATTTGGAACCGTCTTGTCTTTATTATTTTTCTTTCTCATTCAGAAAGTAGCACTTTCTCATCGTAGACAAGATCAGTTAACGTTAGTTTCAAAGGTCGTTCGTCTCTGCAAAGTGCATATATCACGTCGTTATGAACACGATCGCGTTTTTTGCTGCCATAACGAGCACCGCGTCAACCTCGCGCGGCTATTTTCAACTTGCCGACGGAGTCGCTCTCTTAACCATCGCCTCCGAGACTGCACGCCGCCCAATCTCAGAGGCAACGCCCCAACAAACGTCAAAATGGCCGTTTGGTAGCGCTTTTCAATAGACGACGGTGGCGCCGCCTAACAAATGCGCAGTGTGCCTTTACGGGGTCTGTGCGCATACGAGGCTGGTGCCGTCTGCACTTAAAAGCAAAGCATACGACAAAGTTGCAGACATGTATAACAGTGTCTATACGTCGAAGCTTAGAGAGGATTGCCTCTTTCGTGCCGCCCACGCGGACATAAAGGAAATGCGCCTGTTACAACTATACGCGGAAGCGATCAGGGACATCTACGTGCCGTCGACTCCACCTACGTCGTCCGCTGGCGGCGAGTAATCCCTTCCTTCCTCGCGTCTTTTACGACGTCGGCGACCAGCGAATTCTGCCATCACGATCGGCACCTCGGGCCGAGGAATCCATTCCTCTTCTGTCTTTACGACAGCGATCGGACAAATGTCGACGTCTGACCCCTGCCACCTCAGTGAAGCGCGCAACGATCTTACTTATTTTTGTGTGTTCAATACTCTAGCCATCTCACTCGTCTGCACTGCAAAGCAAATGCTACAGCAAACAAATCAGACGAAGTTATTCACTTGCAGAGTCAGTGCCCGTCTACCAAGCGCGCGAATGTGCGTCTGCTCCGACTAGGCACATACAGACGGCATCGAAGGCGTCCGTATAAAAAAAGCAAGGCGCCGTAAAAAGGAAAACCGATTCTCAGCGCTCGTCGTACGGTGCGCATTTTTCTCTCCTGTCGCTGTTCAAACCGAGCTGTTGCGATTTTTCACTAAGCCTAAGAATGAGTGCGTTGCGTACACTGCGGAGTTCAGCGGCCGCTGGTTGTTGATCAGCATTCGCGACGCGCTCCTTTCAGAGGAGCTGCCGGGATGCACACTAGAGTCGCAGCAGCCACGCCCCCTCCGCAGTGCCTCGGCTGGCACATAAACCGATCGATTCAGACACGGAACTAGATTATTCGGTGCACTGCCTCAGCCCCGCACCACGCCCTGTAACATTGGCCGACTTGCTCACCATAAATCTTCTGCCGAGCCTCCTTTTTGCGCATACACATATTCCTTTGCGGCGTCTCGGAAGACTGAATGGCAAACTTTCATCTGCTCCGCACGATGCATTGCATTTGCTACTTTGTAGCAACTGGAAAGGCATCGCTCTGCTGTACCTTTTTGAATACGAGAGCATCTCCTTGCTTACCCGCACCCACTCTCTGAACGGAGAGAGTACGTGAACGGTGTTCCCTCTCTCCCGCTTTCCTCTTCCTATTCCCCCATTCCCTTCACACCGTGTAGGGTAGCAAACCGGACGCTCGTCTGGCAGGTTGACCTCCCGTTCCTTTCTTCTCCTTGCTTTCTCCCTCTCTCCTTACTGAATCTGGATTCCTGCAAATGATGCCCATGACGATGATTACGACGCGACGCTGCTAAATGACCATAATGATAACGACGACGACGTCTACGATGATAATGTTGTGATACCCGTGACGATGGCGATGACAATTTGTATGATGATGATCAGTCTTCAGGCCAGTCTTGATTCAATGCTCTCGATAATGACAGTCATTGATAGATAAGCTGTAATATTATATTTAAAATCTCGAAACAGACTGTAAAAAAGGAAGCTCGTTGTACACCAGTTAATATGGCCTTTTTAGACAAATTACGTGCAGAGGCATGCGTTCTTGACACGGAAAACTGTAATATCCAATTGGGCTGGTCAAATAAATAAATAAATAAATAAATAAATAAATAAATAAATAAATAAATAAATAAATAAATAAATAAATAAATAAATAAATTAGGGCACGTCTATGAATCAAGGAATTAAAGCTGGCGCAGTAATGCAGTTGCGCCCATTCGGTAGAGGCCTCGAGAGCAGCGAAGGTTTCGAAGCAGCCGCTCCCAAAATATGCACAATTAAACCAGCGATGCATTTCACATTTTCCCAATTAAAGACCTCTTTAGCGCTTTTCAGGACAAATCTAAACGGAACATCATTGTAGTATTTCGTGGCTCAGTTTGGGGACGCACACATTCAATCCCCTAAATCTATTTTTTTTAATTAGGCAATTCAACATTGCGATTTCCCATGCAAGTAATCACAGCTGTTAAGTAATCCACCTGAAAACACAGAATCAGGTTTCCTGCACCAAGGAATCCTTTTTTGATCGTTCGGAAGAGTATAGTAACACCAAGCAGTCGGTATAGTACACATATATGGTATAGTACATGTTATAGGCCAAAGTATATGCCGGTACATAACGGGAAAGTGGTCGGGTCAGCCGGACAAAGCCCTTGTCAGGTTCTCCTTTAATCCACAGGGATAAAGAGTATCCCCTCCCGGGATACTCTCGTCCTGGGATAAGCAAACATGGCAGCGGACCCTGGAGGCTGTTTGCACGAAGTACACGGCGGCTGGCGATAGTAACGGGCTCTGTTTACACGGATGCATGCAGCCCCGGCTTCAATGCTTCGCACTGATCAATCCATCAACGTTATGACGCGGCGTTGAGCGTGTTCCTCTTTCACCCTGTAGTTTAAGGCAAACACTATTAAATATGCAGTCGCTAGTTTTCCTCCTCGCCGTCTGCTGACTTTAAAGCAGCCGACGAGTTTTTGTTTGTTGAGCACCATTTCAACTGGGTCTGCTTCAGATGGGAATAACAACCATAAAGTTAAGTGCATAAACGCACACGCACGCACGCACAAACATGCACGATCAATAAACCAGCAGCCACTTCATGCATGTAGGCCTTCGACTTTGCACAAGCAGAGAACTGCCCTCGAAAGATAAGTTATGCGAAGAAAACTGTTAATATATATAATTGATAATGGGAGGAGAATCGGACACTGCATGCGCACATTTTGTGAGCGGCCTTCGGCGACCACCAGGACGATGGGTCATCTTCGTAGACCCAGAAGTGGTCCTACAGAGCATGTACACAGCATGAACAGGGCTCGTAACCAACGACCGGTGACACGAGACAGTGGTTACATTCATCATATGGCGACTGTCGCTGGCCACACTAGCGTATTCCAGCGGCTTCCCGGGCACTGCGGCGCATGCGGAAATGAGAAAGCGGATCAAGATGCCCGCAGAGGTCTACATTTAAGCAATCTCCGGCGAGTATGCATTACAAAATTCCGACGCATTAGCAATGGCAAAAGAATACGCCCACGCCGAAAGATACCGCCTGTGGAGTCTGTGTCGCTTTAACATCGCTATGTACACTCAAATTGCCACGTCTTTAAGGACTTCCACATCAGCTTCCCCGTCACTTTGAGACACTGTATCATCGATTTTGCCTGAACACCGCATTCGCCTGTAGCTACATGTGCCGCCTTGAAATGACTATCAACCCATATTACGATAAATGTGGTGCGCTAGAAACCGTGGAACATATTTTGTTGGAATGAATAGGTTAGCGAGACGAGATAACTTGTTATTTAATTAGAATTGGCTCTGCAGAGTCCATTCTACTGAAAGCATGCTTCTCATTAACAACCACTACAGATCTAGGAAGAACACTAGCTCCTAAGCCTTCTCCTTCAAAGCGAGGCCAGGCTTCAAATTTTATTTTCATATTCCTTCCAATACATTGACTCTAGCCTGTTTACATCAACGTTATCACCTTTGTCTCACCTGCACAAACCATGATCATATATTGCGATTTTTTTCTATCCCGCTATTCTCCTCCTAGGGCCTTTCTCTACGCGATCCCCTTCTATATGCAGAGTGTAGCATGTAGACCTCTATATGTATAGTACACAAGCCGGCAGAATCATCTGCATTTCAATATATACATAGATTTCTTTCTCTCTATCTCTCTACTCGGACTAGAGATTGTGGAAAGGTAAACCGGGCTGCAGAAACTGGTGTATCTTCGATTCGATAAACTATGCCCCACCCCCAACCCCAGACCCAACAACGGCGTCACGAGGCTTTCTAGTCCTTGGGTGACTAGAAACTAGAACGAATGTTGCGCGCATGCATTTTGATTAGGCGTGAAAAATGACATCTTATGCCGATTCACACGGTCGCCACTTGCAATGACTATGCGATTTCTTTGTCCGAAATATACTGTATAAAATGCACCTGTGAGCACGGTGAAAGCGTGCCTTATTTTTGGAGTAATTCTCGAATACGTCCCGTCGCCGAATGCGCACGGTAAAACGTGAAAATGAAGCAGAACGCGACAACTTCTCTTCCCCATCAACAGTGATCACAACGCACACTGCGTTGTTTTAGTGAGCCAGACTTCTCTGGATAAACAACGATCAATGGCAGTAAAATATAGTTTAAGTATGGAATTCGGCAGTGAGTACTGTTTTCTACTATTCGTAGACGCAGCAACTGTGTCCTCTCAAGGGATTAAATCTGAATACGTTTCAATGCAACACACAATAGTGGCATCATCTGTCACAGCCATTTGAATGATAAAAAGTGCCTTTCTTCCACTCTGTCGTCGCCGCAGACGTCACTCATTTCTGGTTTGGTCGCGAACTGAGTATACACAATGCTAATTGGGCCTTAACGTTACCTTATAAACCTTATATGAAAATGCATGGCCACGTATGCTCCGAAGAGCCGAATTTGCGAACAAACCACTGTTATTCTTAATTCCCCCTTTGTGGTTTTAATAACGTATGTTTCTAATGTGAATACCGGGGATGTAAAAGTTGTTTGACATTAATAGTGAGAATGCTATGTACACTATTCGCAAACAATAGAAAAAAATCTATTCGATATTCAATTCGATTCGCGTCTGGCACTGCTCGATTCGTATTCGACTTGGTCTCAAAAACTACTATTCACACGCCCCAACTTGAAAGCTATGTTCGGAGGCTGTGGCGGCAAGAGATGCTCAGCGCCAGCAACTGATTCCATATCGCATTACGAAAGGGGTTTGAAAGAGAGAGAAGGAGACAAGGACATGGACAAAATAGACGAATGATGCTGCGAGCCGGCAGGTACTCGTGCCGTAGCTTTGTCACGTGACTGCTCTGAGCTTCACTTGCGCGTTCAGCACGCGTGCGTTCCCTTGAGGTCGGATTCACAATTCAGAGAGGATCTGCAGCGCTTCCCCAACACGAAGTGAGGAGCGATAAGACACATGCGCGATATTATTAAATCGGGCGGCTCTACATACCATATGCCGGAAGCACGTCTTGGCGTCAATTATGCAGTAGATAAAGCTCACTGAGCAAGTATATATGCGTGTAGGGTACACATAATGTGCTGATGCAGAAGTTTCCACTTTGGGCGACGTAGAGCTTTCGGTGAAGTCGAAAGGCCTTGAACTAGGCATCCACCTGAGCACTCTTTCCCGGAAAACCGTCTAGGGGGCGCCACCGTCGGCGCCGATCCCGCGCCATGTTTGTGCCATCCGCCACTTACGGAGCGCGTTATCTCTGTCGCGCTACAGGGGAGCGGCCGCAAACGGATGCTATCAGTGGCGTTAGCTGTAATGTACGAGCGCGTTCACCCCGAGAACTCCGTGTGCGGGATTGAAGCTGCCCTTATGCGAGGCACCTGTTCGCCTGAAAACTGCCGCCACCCGCTCCGCACTGCTCCTATATAAGCTCATATGCTTCATGTGCCAGTAAGAAGACGTGCACAACGGTGTTGGGAAATATTTTCGTCTTTCATTCGACCAAGTAGTCGCCGCTCCAAGCTTTCCATTTTTAGCGAAAAATGACTACGTCATAATGATGATGACTTGCTGGGGATTCTGTCTTTTCTTTTGTCCCTTATTTGTTCCTAGACATCTTAGTATATTTGTTTAAACTGTACATTTAGATTGTCTCCTGCAGTGGTGAGCCAACGGTCGAATGTGAAAAAAAAAAGCAACCCCACATTTTCAAAAAAATAATAATAATAAAAGAAAAAAAACACTATCGGATTTCAAAATTTTGCTTTTCCTACAGAAGTAGCATCGATGCACCCAGATGGTGCGCGAATAAGCTTCGCGTTATGTCCTTAGAAGTAACCGCAAATGCAGGCGCATATATGTGTATCTCCCACTTGGGATAAAATGGGGCCGAAGCATTGAACTTATAGCCAATGTCACCTGAGGAATTGATTGTAGTAAGACTACAATAGTAGTCATCACCTCGTCTGGACGCAGCTTCCCTTGTGTTTCTCTCTTTCCCACACATTCATGTTCCACGCGCAGCACGCAATAAACGTTAGTAGCAGGTTTGTTGTTCCTAGTCCTTCCACTGTCTCGCTCTACGCGCTATTTGGACTCCGGAAAGGCAAGGTTGTCGTTACAATGACTAAAAACTCGCTAACTTTGATGCCTCTCTCGCAAAGTCAACGCGACCAGTCATGCATGCACTGAGCGTGGGCTCGTCTTTGTGCAGCGTCTTGTCTCGCTCGCATTCGACCGGAGTCGTAACCGAGTGTCGTACGGTATAACCGGGATCAGAGTCGCGCCGACATGCTGCACGCAGAGCCAACTGGAGAACCGCGCGTTGTGTTTGAGCGCAGAGCATGCCTTTACGGACGTCTGACACGGCGTCAAAAAATAATCACGCCCATCAGAAGAGGCACAGAGTGAGGGAAAGGAATACAGTCGAACCCGGATATATCGAAGCCACATATAACGAAATATTGTGTATAACGAACAACAGTAAAATCCCCTTGAAAACTTATGTACAATTTTTTTAATTTTACATATCGATACTTATGCATCGAACTTTTTCGCGATCCCCTTCAGATGCGACACATCCGGGTTCGACTGCATAAACTTTCACGGACTCCGAAATGACGCAAGCTGTCAATGTCAGTGCTTCGCCACATTCGGGATTTGCCTTCTTTCTCGTATCGCTTTTTTTTTTCTTTTTAACCTTGCAACTCTCGCACACACATCATTCACAAACGTTCGAAAGTTCAGGGTTCGTAATCAGTTGTGTGCGAGTGTGTGTGTGTGTGCTTGCGTGAGTGCGTTTTGTGACACCCCCCCTTCCCAACCCATGCAACGCATCCACAGAGGGAGGTTCGCGCACAAGCAAACCGTGGGCCAGCAGCAGCAACACTCTGTTGACGGCGTATACGCGGGCCCCTAGCTGCGGCCGAGGGCGATAAACAGCTGCGCGCTGCCGTTACGCACTGCTGGCGCGGCAGCAGCACGGGAGTCGCTGGTGACGGGAAAGAAAGAAAGCAAAAATGCACACTACCGGGCAACGCACATGTTCGGGAACATCTGAGGACGACCAAGTGTGTGCGAGCGCGCGGTGTGTGTTCGGCGAGTTCAAGGCGATCGCACCAATGCCTGACGAAGTGTGTAACTAAAACGGCCGTTCTCTGCCGCATAAGTGGTATACGTGTCTGCAATATGCATACGTGCACGTATATCGTATACTATATGTTTGGGGAAAAGAACGCGTAAACGGCAATAAAGGCGAACACACACGGTGTTACGTTGGACTTGTACGTATGTCTCTGTGCAGATAGAGAGATAAACGGGATGGCGAAGGCAGGGAGGTTAGCCGGACAAGATTCTGGTTTGCTGCCCTGCACTGAGGGAAGGGTAAGGGAAAATGAAAGACGGAAAGAACAGCGGAGAGAAAAAGCAAGGAAACGAAAAGACACAGCGGAAAAGTTAACCAGGTCCGGCTAGCCACCCTGCACTGGGACGAGAGGAAAAGGGGGCGAAAAGAGAGATAGAATGGATAGGTGCCTACAGTTCGGTAGTGTATATTCGCGACCAGACAGGTAAGTAAAAGAAGTTTGGAAGTCAGTGTTTCGTGTGTAACTTGCAGCATCCTAGAACCATGTACAAGACCATGGGATCCGCATTTGCATTTTGCACTGTTCTTTTTTGTTATAAAAGTTTGGCTGAGGTTAGCGCTGGGACACCCTATATATATATATATATATATATATATATATATATATATATATATATCTGCAATAGTTATTCAGGTACTACATTGATGGAAGGTCCAAACATACAGCTCCGTACAATTTGCGTCCACCATGTGTATGATGTGCGTCCCTTCATACACAAATGTAAAGGAGTGCGCTTATCTAACTCTTGCGCCCACTAAACCGGTCTGTAGTAACGTGCCAGCCTGTTAATGAAGACGACTCGCTGACCACGATCCGAGTAAAATGTTGCGCTGCAAAGGCGCTGCAGGCCTATTAGACACGCTTAAAGCCACACGCACTCTCGCACGAGCGCCACCGCGCGGCTGCCCTTGGCGCGCGCGACGTCAGTTTCACGGGAATGCGTCGCTTTCTCGACGCGCGTGCGGGCTCGATCTTGTACGCACGCGTTCTGCGAAACACGCGCCAAACGCCAGCCGGAGGTCAAGTCGGGCCACTCGCGCGCCACTTCTCGGAACGAGAGGCACATATCGACGATGCGCCAAAGTGCGAGCTCCGTTCACGAACCGCTACAAGTGCACCCGGAAGTCAGAGCCGAAGGCGGGGTCATTAAAAGGGACAATTAACGAGGGAGAGAGAAAAAAGAGTAAGTTGGGCTATATTAGTGAATTACCCTTCTGCAATACAAAAACAGAAGCAGCTGTTATCGCGAGAGGAGGCTCGAAGTTCCCGCAACAGAGCGTCGTGACGTCGTGAATTTCGACGGCGTCTCTTTAGATCTAGCTAAGTTGTTTGCTGGTATAAAGAAGGAATACGTTCCCTTAAGAAGCCAAGGACTTCACCTAGCAAGTTTTGACATAATTTTTCCTTGCGCCAAGACGGCCCAAATAGGAGAAGATACCTCGAGAGCGACAGACGAAAGAAAGGAGAAAGGCAGGTAGGTTTAACTAGATACAGAACGGAAAATCCGGTTGGCTACCGTACACTGGGGAGCGGGAGGAGGATTTAGAAAAAAATAAGAAGGAAGCGGAGAAAGAGAGAGAGAGCGATCTCAGACACACAGTGAGAGCCGGTCATGATTACCGCAAACGAATCACAGCACGGGATTACGTGCAGTACAATGAGCTACCAATTCAGGCGAATCAAAGTCGTCTACAGGTCTGTTGTGGTTAAAAACGGTATTACTGCCTACGTCGCCCTCTGCTGCGATGGCTTATTGTGAGGTCGATCGGCAATCCCAAATATCTTGATCTGATGAACGCTCTGCGATGAAAACGAGCTACCATACGTCACGAGCTTAATAAAACACAATCAAACTATGTACTTGAAAGGCCTCACGAAAACGTGCAGAACGTCACAAAAAGGCGCAGCTTGTTATAAACAGAGATAGAAAGAAGAATAAATGAAAGTCGGGGAGGGTCACCATGACTGAGCCCGGTTGGCTACCCTTGCACTGGGGAGGGGCAAAAAGGGAAGAAGGTATTAAGATAAGAAGAGAAAGTCCATTGTCCATATCGCCGACATATAGTGACAGTTCTCTGCACGATATCACAGACGGTCACCCAGTCCAGTAGCCTTCAGAAATAGCGGGCTTACTATAGACCAGTCTTTAAAGTTCAAACGAGATATTCTGGGGGCAGGAGGGGATGTTTAAACATATCCGCACGCGCAACAAAATTAAATACCAGGATACATGCCTACAAACACGGGAGACGAGATCGACTGAAATGCCCCTGGCGTCGGACACGTGAACAGCTCCCGAGCACAATGCCTTTCATAACGTTACATTAGTAACGCTTGCGAATTTCCTCGCATTTTACCGGTGTTTTGACGATTCTTATTCCTGGGCTTGTGGTTGAATAATGTTTAGCGGTCGGCAATGCAGCAGTACCACATATACGTCACTTTCATGTGTGCAGTGAAGTGTGGCATATATATATGCATTTTGTTAATATGCTCTGTGACAATGCACGTCGCACGTGTTATAGCGTTGTGTACATCGGATTGTTTTATTTACGACTATACAGTATATTTAGAAATTGCCTGTTGCAGACAGAACAACTGTCTAGTCATTGAGCTAGATTACTCGAAGGGGGGGGGGGGGGGGGGGACTATAGTGCGAGAAATCTAAATGCATAATCGTTTAACTAATAGTTTCGCTCATTATGTTTTTAACTAATTACTTTACGGCACAAATTGTAATTTAAGAATTGTAGTCGGTGAGTTCGCAAGGCCTATCCGTCCCTTCCAACGAATTCTCAGGATGACACCAATTTCGAGATAGCCATTCTCATAGTACGCGACAAAATACACTGGCGTTCCCGTTATCTTTGTGCTTCATTGCACAAAACGGCGTTTCGGCAAAACAGTAAGCGGAAGAGTGCATTTTGACAGCAAGTTTGAAACGCACATCTCGAAACCGGTGCCATCTACAGAATTTGTGCTAATGGGTGTGCCGTATGCAAACTCACTGGCTATAATTCGTTAATTGCAATACGTGCCGTATTAGATAAACACTTATTTTTTAATGTGTTAATTAGTCACTTACGCATTTCGATTTATAGTACAAGTGATGTCCGCCTCTTCGAGCTATCCAGTTTAAGGCTTAGAATTGTGCTATCTGCCACAGGCAATTTTTAAACGTTTTGTGTAGTCACTAAAAAGCAAAATAAAACTGTGGCAGCACAGCTCGGCCTGACAATTTTTATCTATCTATATGCGCGTGTTGTCTCATGTTTGTCATACTCGTCTGTGTGCGTCATTAATGCGACACCCTGTATATCTTACATCTCGGCCCACACCGTAACCTCCTCTTGAGCTCTTCGGGACTCTACAGCGCGTACAGTGCAGCTTGTTTATGCGTTCATCAGACTACAATGGGGACCTCATTTACTCCCCTTCGCTTTTCTACGCGCTTGATTTTCTGAATTTAAGATATGCCGCCTTCGATGTTATATTATTATACTGTTTATCGCTCGTGATCACGTGAAACGAACTAAACCTCTTACTTTCCCTTCAATAGAAATGAAAGCTCAGCATTGATGTTCTTATTGAATTCTTCCCATTCAATCTTCAACGCAGCACGTTTTCTATTCTTTTTTATTTTTTTAGCAGGCGTACTCATGTTAGCATGCACGACAGCTGTTTGCACTAAGAGTCAGAGAATCACCTGCATGTACACGTCAAGAACCTCAGGAGATTGCAACAATTACCTGCGCAGCCCTTCCATTAAAAAAAAAAAAAACAGAATACGAAGAAGAAGCTTTACCCCAGCACAGCCACCGCCACAAGTTAAAATTCAGTTGACTACAGAGGCGACTATGATGGTGATGATGACGACGACGATGATGATGATAACGACGATGGCGGCACCGTTCTGAAAGCTTCTTAAGGGGGCAGCGCAAAGACGTTTAAGACAAAAAGCAGGAAAGATTTCTCTCTGCTTTTTGTCTTTTTCGCGCTGCCCATTTGAGATGGTCTACCAGTATCAACTCGCCCAAATATCGATTCTTCTATGTGCTGAAAGCTGATTACGGGGGATGGCTCGGGCTCTGATGCGACGTTTCGCAAGTGGCATCAGTTAACGGTTAATTCTGAATGTTAATTCGCACATGCGAGTCCAAGGGGCCTGCAAGTTGCGTCACTGTCGCCATACGGTGTACGGGATAAGCACCGGCGACGCCGCCGCCTCTGCCCCCTTTTAATATTTCACGCGATGGGAAAACAAAAACTGGGACAGCTAGGCGAGCGCGTCTCGGCGCACAGAGCCCGACAGGCGTCCCTCCCACGTTTCCGCACTGAAGCCAAGGACGTCACCGGAGGAAATCGCGTTCGCCCATCTGGTGGCGAAAACAGCTTTCCGTTTTTTCCGCGTAACATGTACGCGATGTATCCGTGTCACAAGGGCACACTTAATGGCATCAAGCGCATGTGGCACACATTTCATCGCCGCTCTCGCACGCCACGCGCGCATATTTAATGGTGTGTAGTTATGGAGAGACGTATTCCACGTACATGCGGCCGGCGTCAAAAAAGGTTACGGACTGCCAGATCTGAGAAAAACGTTTATTATTTCCGCAACGAGCGGTGTGGCAAACAACATGGTCAACTGTACGGTTCTGTTCGCTACGCTGACAAACTATAAGTCTTAAAATTCAACGTCTTCTCGAATCCCACGGTCCGTCATCTCTTGACGACGACGGTATAAGTGTGTACCAATATGCAGGGTGTTTCAACGAATACTTTCAAAAGGTTGCCTGTGGCAGATAGCGCAATTCTAGTTTATGAGCTGGTCTACTGGAAGAGGCGGACATTACTTGCACAAAAAATTGAAATGCATAATCGACTAACCAACAAAAAAAAAAAACACTAAGTTTTCAACTAATTAACTTATGGCCCATATTGCAATTTACAAATTCTAGCCATGGAGTTCGCAAGGCGGATACACTTGGAACGAATAATTCTCAGGATGACACCAGTTTCGAGACATCAAGTCCCGAACTTTGCGGAGAAATGCATTGGCGTTCCACCAACTTTTGTGCTTCAATGCATAAAACGACGTTTTGTTAAGAAAGTAACTGGAAGCACTTGCACTGTTTTTGCTTCACGTGGTAGCGACCTTGCATATGCATTTACTCGCCATATATTCCATCTTCCTAAAAATTATGTGTTCGGTGTAACGATATGTGCGTAAGTGGGTATTTCAATTCACGAGTAACCATAGCGGCGTATATAAGGCGAGTTACCGTTTCGTTCTACCTCTCGTTAATTTTTTTGAAGAATTAACGATTCTTAATCGCAACAACAGCCAGTTGTCTGCTCTCTCCGCATCGACCGCGCAGCTTATAATGATTGCACATCATCGTTTGTGGCTTAGGCAATATGTTCTTCTTGACCACATGGTACATGTTACTGTTCTTATTTCAGAAGTTCACTAATCTGAGCAAACAATAAGTCTGCAAAGGCGAAACCGCATATGTGCTGAAAACACTGTTCGCATCACCTCTTTCAACCGAGCAAAAAGCGCACAAGAAACGCGAAAGAATGTGTTGTAAACGGTCATACAAACTGATGCCATCCATTATACGGTGAACGACGCGTATCGCAATGAACCGCTATAGGCCACACAAAGCCAGCACAGGCCGGGCGCGGATGCCGACTACGTAAGATTCGTGACATTGATGAAGAGAGGCGCTCAGAGATGATTGATATATAGCTTCCCGGAACGCTCAGCTGCTGTTGCCGCGAAGTCAACTCGTAATATGCAACGAAGCGTTGCAAATGAAGTGCAATACACGTTTTCTTTCTCTCTCTCTCTCTCTCTCTCTCTCTCTCTCTCTCTCTTTTTTTTTTTTCCCCTTTGTAAACTGATAACGGTTGGGTAGGCCAAGGTGGCAGTATCACCATACCTACAGTGAGATAAGTGCGATAATGCTGATTCAAATATCCGGAGACCACTCAGCACATCCTAATGGAATGCGAAGGGATTATTGACTCAGAGAGAACCGTACGTACCTAATGTACACCTTCCAGAAGTGCTTGGGTTTAAAGTGGACGGAAGCATCAACCGGTCAAGCAGTCGAGATAAGCAAGAGACGTTTAGAGTATTGGTAGAAAAAGAAAGCAGGGAAGAGGTTTATAGGACCGGATCCGTTACAGTCATAGGTAGCTGTACAAGGTAGATTTTGACGGGGGGAGGGGAGCTTAAGGAGATGTGTACCAAAATGCTAAATAAAAAACACGTATAGCATACCTGATTAAATCAAACAGGCTAGGCGGCTATTGGTCACCGCCACGTTTCAAAGGGGAGGCCAGTAAATCATCATCGAGCTTGTTCCGCTTAATGAAAGACACAGAGACACACGTCACAGGTGCTTGTGACGCGCACTTTTTGTCTTTCATCGTGGCTGTGTCGTTGGGCTGCACTTTGTCCCAAAAAAAGCACCAACCAGCGCCTCCTCAGTTTGTTTAGTTTCCGTGGAGGCGCCATATACAGAACGGCCGGAATCGATCACCCGGACCGGCAAGAATTTTGCTTAACTCTGCAAGTATGGATTTTTTTTTTTTTTTTGAAACTTTGTCCTGTGCGTTAGTCAGATCCCAAATGTTCTTTTCAAAAAGCACTGCTTGCAATACTGAACCCGCAAAATATTTCTACCTTTGTATTTTCCTCATTTCAGGAGCTATTTCGCAGATTTCTAGCTCACTATCCGTTTAGAACGAATTGTGATTAAAACTTTCTAGACACACCGGAGCAAGCTTTTTAACGTTTAGCGAAATAGTTTTAAAAAATAAGCGGAGGGTTTGACGCGGGAAGTGGGGGGGGGGGGGGGGGGGATATTAATTTCGGCCACCTGGGGTTGTTAAAAGCGCATCTAAATCTATATATACAAGCGGGTTTTCCCTGTCTTTTTTTTTTTTTTTTTTCATTTCGTTCCAATCCAAATGCGGAAGCAGAAACCACGACCTTTATGCGCGGCAGCAAAAAGCCATAGCCACTGATCGAATAGGAATTTAATTGTACATTCTGCACAACCACACGCACTGTTCCTTGCGTAATTTCGTCACAATCAGCCTATGATTAAAAACCCTCTGTCTCAAGTACCAAGCCGGCAGTCTCTCAGCCCCCCCCCCCCCCCCCCCCCCCCCTCTTTAGCCGAGTCTTTATCGTGCAACGAGCATGATGTATACACAGGCATAGCGGGGCATGTGTGACATCCCCTCTCCATTTTCCCGCTGACGGAAGCTGCCATGTTCTCCGATCTATACCTGACTTCCCTGTTACACGGTGGCGCATACAGATCGAAGAGCAGCGGCAGCGTTCGTTGCATTACTATAATTGCAACCATCGTCGTTTATCACTGGCTGGCAATCAAACGCAAAATGAAACAACGAAAGAAATACAACCTGACTACTCCAGTAAGAGAAAGGGACGAAAGTGATAATAGGACGCAGATAATAGAATGCAGATTCCAACGAAAAGTACAACAGAAGGGTTCGGCAGAGCTACTTACGATTGTTACGTGTGGGAATGCTAAAGCATTATATTCCCTTTGGTGAGACCTTTGAATCAGCTGCAGGTGGCTGCGACGCGACGTGTGCAATCACGCACGCACTATAGGCACACCTTTAGTCAGCCAGAACCGTGGAGCCGCCGTGGCGTGGGAAGCGTGCTCGTCTCGCACACCTAAGGCCCGGGTTCGATTCTCACCCAGACCGAAATGTAGCAAATTTTCTCCTCAAAGCCATTATTTTACTTTGTTTACGGGAACCTCCCCGAGACATTTGACGTCAATCCGAGCATTTATGACGTGTTCTTACTTTCTGCGCCATGGTCCATTTTTGGTACCATCGCTCGGTCACGCCGACGCCAGATGTTCACGTAATGGGGCATAAACTGTAAAACAATTTACACCCCTAAATGTGAAAAAGGGTCTAAATGTGTCTATAGCACACACCCTTAGGGTGTGATTTATATAAGTAACACCCTAAGGGTGTGAGTTATAGACACATTTACACCTTTTTTTTTCACTTTTAAGGGTGTAAAATATTTTACAGTGTATAATGCTTTCGCATTAAAAAAGCGCTCGTGTTGCGCCGCTCGCTACCACTCTACGCTCCGGAGTGTTTACGGCGCTGCCCGTCTGTGAGTTAAAATGTGTACAGCGTTTGGGTGAATGCTGAGTGCCTTGATGCTATAGCACAAATGCAACCAACTGAATAGTATACGGAGAGTTTCCAGTAAACTAAATTGTATATGGAACTGAACTATTGGATGAGTCAACATAAGTGAATTTTATGGGGAACGTTTGCCGCGTGTCTTGATGCTATAGCATCAAGAACTAAACACTCGGCAGACGGTATCCCATACAATTTAGTTGAGTGCACAAACACCTGATGCTGTAGCATCGACACATTCAATACATTCGACAAGCGTTACATCTACAATTAAACGCAGACGGGCAGCGGTCAAACAATCCGGTGCGGAGTGTGAGATCCAGCAGCGACAAGTTATGCGTGTCGCGTCCATTGGAATCGCGGGAAGTTGCCGCTTGCACCTGACTACCGCTTTCCGGTCAATACTCAGCACTGCTTCAACGGGACTAGTTTCGTTCGATTTTATGTTGTTATTCTTGCGCGCCTCGGATTACTTGCAACGATACAACGAAAATATTAACCGACACAGCTACAAACGGAAACCGATCGCTAGTTTTGAAATCGAACGCTCATCCTCATTCTTTTAGCATGTTGACTTCCGGACTGTTGCAAACAGCACCGTGTCCACTCGAGTCTGACTCGAATCGACGGTCTAATTCTTTCCTTTTCTTTCAATCCTATCTTGCACATGCTAGTAGCACTGAATTGGACGAGTGCCAGGTTTCGAAAGTTATTGATGTAGATAAATAAGCGCGTTTCGCTTATACGCCGTTTATATCCGCGCAATGGGGAAGACATTGAGCGTAGAAAGAACTAGATGCTGCGGGAAAAGCTTTTCCTCGCCGGCAGAGCTCCAAGCGACCTTTCCGGTTTCCTTTTTCCTCGTATAGCACTCCGTTCTGGGCTCAAGGTCACCAGATCGACTTCCGTGCCGCCCATTTTGCTGCCGTGACGACTTTGGTTTTTATTTTATTTTTCTCTCTCTCCCTCTCTCTCTTCTCCTCCGCGGTGCAATGCATGCTACAGGCAAAGAAAAAAAAAAAGAAAGGAAGGAAGGAAGAAAAAAAAAAGAAGAAAGAAGACACATACTGCATGCAACTCAGACCGATAGGACCTATTTTTCACACGCTACTTTCCTGATGCTAATGTTTCGAAGTCTACACTGGGAGCGCATTGTAGCCTACATGCACTGCAGTCTACATTGTAGGCGGCGGTTCAGAAACCTAAGTATTGTGATCCTGTGCGCCTTCAAGCGAGGCATCTTTGGTGTGTTTCTACTCGGCAAAAAAAAAAAAAAAAAAAAGCAAACGGTACGGCAGGAAAGCTAAAGTGAAGTAACGGGTTACAAAACACAGTGCATGCAGGAGACAAAACTCACGTTGCAACGGTCGCGCGCCGATAAAGATTGGAGCGGCTCGCCAGGCGACGCCCCAGTTCACCTAGAGCTGACCAGTACCACCACCACCCCGACCACCACTGCCACCCCACACCACCACCAACCAACCACCGCCGCCGGCACCGGCGGGTTAAATCCACGCAGTGCTGGTGGCAGCAGACGCAGCAGTACGCGACCAAGCGCTCGCAGCGCCGCCGTGCAGTCGAGCTCCGCGGGCTCGGCTGCAAGTGGCGCCACCGAGGAGGGGCTTTAACAAGTGGCGCCACTGAGGAGGGGGTTCTAACTCTACGCTATTGTTTCCGCCTCGCACAGACAGTTGGTGGTGCCCGGCGCGCAGGAGCGGCTATTTATCCCGAAGCCGAGCCGGTCCGAGCCGCGGCCTGGACGCCGCGCTACAGAGGCTAGCCGCGCTAAGAGCGGTAGCAGACGACGACGGGCCGCTTTGCAGCGTGCGGTCGCTGTTGCGCTGGCAGCGGTTCCTTTCCCCGAAGTATCGATCAAGACCGCGACCTGGACGGAATCGATAGACGACGCCGGCCCCGGTTTGGGGGGTGCGGGACGCCGCCGGCTGCTGCTGCTGCTGCTTGCCTTTCCGACGGTGCACGCCGGTGGGAGCTGGCGGGCTGCGCCCACTGCTGTATAGACCCTCTCACGTGACGCCGTCACCTTATTCGCTTCGTCACATTTGTTTGTCTCCTTTCTGTCTCTCTTGCTCTTTCTTCCACAAGGTGACAAAGCGACGAAAGCCTTTGAAGGGGTTATTGGCCCGATTTGCGCACGTTGCTAAGCTATAACCAGTCGTAAAGGAACAGAAGGCAAGGAGATGCTTAGAAACCGAAAACAACAGAGCAACCATTCAGTATGCACGGACCTCGGGCGCCACCCACAGACAAGGCTTATTTTGCCAGCCATCCGCATTACGCGCCTATGCGCGGTTTAGGAAGACTACGCCGGCGTGCAAATGCCAGGATAGGAGGAGCAGGTTTGCGTGACTTCTAGCCTTTATCTCCGGGGATATGCTGTGTACTTCGTGTAGCCAGGGTCAAATGTTTCGAAGGGCTCCGGTGAAAACAGCTTCGTGCAGCAGCAGCAAACGCCCCCCCCCCCCCCCCTCCGCTCCCTCCCCTAAAAAAAAGGAAAGAAAAAAAAAGTGCGGCACTTCTTTCATCGGCATTCTTTTCGGAAGTTGCTTAGGATCTCAAAAAAGGAAAAAAAAAAAAAAAAGCGCGGGGCGCGTGAGAATAAACGGGTTTCCCGCAGACTTCGAAAAGGAAGAAAAATGTGCGAATTAACTCGGATTTCGCTCTAGCCGGTCCTGTCCATGGCTCCAAATACCTCGCTCGCACCCGCAACACTGCGCCTGGTCGGGTGGATGAAATCTTCCTGGATGCCTTTGGATTGCGCGTTATTCCTTCTTGTCTAACCTCTGCTTTTCCCAACGTTAATGGCGGCTCTGGCGGAAGACAGAACGCCTTTATAATACCTGCCGCCGAGCATTTCCCGCGCGGCGATCGACTTGCGTGACTGCATTTGCGGTGGGGCTGCTTTAAAGACAGCCCCCCCCCCCCCCCCCCCTCCCTCCTAACACTGATGGCGCAGTCTGGTCAGTCTCGGCAGCCTGCAGGATCCCCTCCCAAAGGATCGCAACAACCTCTCTGTTTTGCTTCGCGCACTCCGCAGCGCAGTCAAGCGCTTCCACCCTTAACACAATCCACACACTCACAGAGCCAGGGGTCGGATGTTCCCACTAGGCCGGAACTCCCCGCCTTGTTTGCAGAGTGGTGCGGGGTAGCAAACCCTGCTGCTTCCCGCTGCTGTAACTCCGTTACCTGCCCCCCCCCCCCCCCCCCCCCCCCCCCTCTCTGCCCTCTTCTCATTAGAACCCAAGCTCGATGTGCTCGCATGGCGGGCACAACTTGTCATCCTCCAGCGGCGCGCCCACGTTTGCTGTACTCGAGCACGCCGAGCGGCAAGCGGTTCGACGTGTCGCGCGCACACCTGCCAACATCCGTCGCACGAGGCCGGCGCGCCGGTTTAGACTCCACGACTGCGAGGAGGAGATCGCGCGAGCGCTTTAAAAGAGCGAGTTCCGTAAACGCCTCTGCGGAGACGGAACTCGACGGTTCCGCGCTGACACGCAGGACTGCGGGAAGTACACCCCCGTGTGAACGCGTCAGCGACATTCCTATATATGCACACTTTTATCCGTACAGTGGCCGTCGCAGTGTTCTTTTGATCTCACCAAACTTCCGGTCGCGTGTATTGGACGCCCGAGTTACACGCACACGCACGCACGAACACACACATGTGCACAAACGCGCGCGAAGACTATTTTGTCCCGTATAGTCAACTAAAAGTACAGAAGTCAACATGTCACTTCTCTAGAATGCGCAAGCCACGTTCTCAGGACTGCACTGGCGATATCTGAAGATGACATGTTGCACAAAATTGGCTGTACGCGAGGTTGCGTGACTACATTTACAGTTTCCATTGACTTCTCTCGACCTGGTGGTCGGCTTAAGCTTTGGTGACTGCTTTGGCTCTCAGAAGTGTGTTCATAGACAAGTGCGTTGACCTCTGTACGTGCTTTTATATACTTTCAAATGAAAGAAACGCGCCACATTCGTTGAGCTCATTTATGTAGCTTTCTATAGTGCGTTTCGGAGTAAATTTTATAACAGCGTTGTAACTGCGTAGCAAGATTGGCGCCACCTGGAAGGTCCTGCATATCTACAGGCTGTTTGCAACCCATTCTTCTAGCTGCCCGCTGAATTTATCTTAAAGGGTAAAGTCTTTTCAGGCTTGTATGTCTAAAGGTTAAAAGGGCTTCATGTCCTCGTCGATCGTTCCCTCCTGTTGTCACTTTGCCAGATGAGAATAAAAGGCGAGTGTCATGGAGGCGCATGTATCGGGTGTTTGTTTTTAAACGAAACACTTTTTTTAAGGAAACCGTCCTATCCAGACTCCTGTCATTTCTGCAGAATGGCTACGTGGCTAGGCGGACATTAGCAGCAAGAAAAATAAACGAGAATTTAGAAAATTAGCTAAAGTATGGTAATTACCTTTCTAATTGCTAACTTTCGTATTCATATTGTAATTGAGAAATTGAAGTGGAAGAGAAGTTATATTTGCTTAGCAGGAATCCTATGCGACCTTGAAATGTGTTACGAAATATATGGGCGTCCCAGTTAACAGCTTCCTAAAACCTTGCCTCCAACAGTTCAGGGCGATCTTAATTCGAACGCCAAGGAACTTTTGATCAGATTTTGGGGACGGATATCTAGAGAGTGGTGCTAGGCGGAGGATTGCTGTTAACCAGGCATGACTTCACTGCTCCACGGCTTCAATTTCGCAATTACAACATGTGCCATAAAGTGAGCAATTCGAAAGTTAATTACCACATTTTTGGTGATTAGCGAAATTATAGTTGAATTTTTCTTGCTACTAACGTCCGCCCGGCCACGTAGCAGTCTATCTGGAATAATAATAATAATAATAATAATAATAATAATAATAATAATAATAATAATAATAATAATAATAATAATAATAATAATAATAATAATAATAATAATAATAATAATAATAATAATAATAATGAGGCAGGGGCCTACATATCAGAGTCTCATAAAAAAAGCGGTCCGCATAAATATAAATACCCGGTACATATGCCCTTAAGAGGATCGCCAAGAAAGCGCGTCAAAAAACGACGAAAATAACGATGTTTATGACGCTTACATCTTGAAACACTTCCGAGTGGACACGCGCCTGCAAGTTTAAATAATCTCATTATTTGCGTTACTCGCATATTCTGTACACCCGACAAAACCCACCGAAGAAATTAAATTTCGTAATCCTTTCGGCATCTGTACCTGTCTCATGGCTCTGCAGATGCACGAAATGTGGTGAAGCTAACTTTTTCAATGGGCAGATTTAATTGACGCACGAAGGGAACACAAAGCGAGCGAGATTGCTTCTGTCACTTCCGCTTCGCGCAAGGAATTAATCTTGCCGGGATCGACGGTAGCACATAAGCGTATATCATGGACTGTAGCAAGCGGCGCCGGCTTCCACCGCGTGGTTGTGGCGCAGCCATGATTTCGGCCGATCCCTCATGCACTAAAGAGTCGGCGCACCATCCCGCATGCGCATCCATCACGCCATGTTCCCCTTTCTCGACTATGTCCTTGTTACGCCTCTCCTCATGTCGTGCTGTTGCGTCATTAACTTTTCTGCGTTCTATTAACAGTGGTTCCAATTGTACTGTCTAACATAAAACATTCAACACGTGCTAGGCCCTTTAGGAAAAGGAATTTCCATAAGCTTAACTTCATGCATGTCATTCTTTGCGCGTACCTTTAACAAACGTTCAACTACCTTAAACTACCTTTACACAAACCTTAACGTACATAAAATTCATTATCGGCTGACCCGCGTACCTTACCAACCCGGACCAGATCGTAGACACGATTGACCATAATTATTTGCCAATCTTTCCAGAGATTTGTATCCGTGTTATTCGATGTGTTGATTACATGCCTGTACAATAGCGACAATTTATTTTTCATTTCCTCGTGTACAAGTGTTCCACTCTGGCTGTAGCCCTAAGTAGTGTAAAGAAACAAACCGAACAAATAAATAAATGAACAAACAAACAAATAAATAAAAAGTTTCTTACGTGGCGGAAGAAGTGAGTGGGTAAACCGTGCGCAGGCAGGCGCGTGTGGCAAGCCCAGGTGAAGGCTGTAAACATTTTATGTGACGACAACACATACGCACACAAACACGCACGCACGCACGCACATAGAAAAAACGTGGCGATTTTAGCGTCATAATGTTTTTTTGCTTTCTTCTGTTTACCACTCATTCGCACATTTACTAAAATATTCTACGGATGGCTACTCCTGTGATATTACGGAACAGTTTTGTTACATAGTTGACGCCTTTAAGGGAGTAACCTTTACTTCCTTAATGACTTCAGTTTTCAGGGAGTACGAAAGAGTCAAATGCTGCGATGCGGTTGTAACAGAGTATAGATGAACACGCTGCACAAGGAACACGTGAGAATTCCGACAGGTGGACCCGGGCACAATGCGACCCATCTAAGGGTTAACTCCTCTGATTGGCATGACTGGTCCGATAAGTAGCTGAATCTTCTTTAACAGCGAATATGTTTATTCTGGCCGTTTGCCGTCAGGTGTAACGTCGAAATGTGGGCCGATCCTGGTGGTAGTGCAGAAAGGGTCCAAGCGCAATAGCACATACCCCTGTGAACTGGCGAAGCTGTTTAAGCTCGAGGATGGTCCGTCAAGTGTACGCCGCAAAACCTCCGCCTGGCGATGACGTCACCATGCGTCATCTAGCAACGCTTCGTCCTAGCTGCGCCGACCGCGCCGAGCTGCGCCACAGCTACGTGAGCCGTGACGTCATCGCGCGCGCCGCATCGCTTCGCCTTAGCTTTGCCGAGCCATGACGTCACCGCGCCGTGCGGAGTGGTCGCGGCTGCATAGAGGCGGAGCTAAGCCGTGACGTCACTGCGCCGACCCACGGGATATACAGCTCCGCGTCACCGCCGCGGCGACACAAAAGCCCTGCCGTCTCCGCGCCGGGCACATCGCCGCGAAGATGGGGTGGCCAAAGAAGAGCGTCACTCCCGAAGAAGAGGAAGCGCGGCGCGAAAGCCGCCGCGCCGCTACTCGAGAGCGAGTGATACGACTTCGGTCCGATCCCGAGTATCGCGCCACCGAAGCTGCGGCGAAACGTCGCTGATTCTCAGAAGATCCGGAGTTACGAGCCCGCGAAACCGAGGAAAAGCGCTTGAGCGTCCCGATACTTTAATGATCGAGTGTTCGTTGCTCCTTGGGCTGTCGATGATTCCGGGGTGACCTTGCGCAATACGTGGCCGAGTATCGAAGCATAACCTCGCAAGAACTTGGCCGAACCGAGATAAAGCTAGGTGGGGTGGCCAGCTTCGCTGTTTGCCCAGTCTTCGCACCACTAGTGTGAAGCTGCCCCTAACTTTATTTATTTATTTACTTTTTTTCTAAATTAAGACTTATTCACTCGCGCATATTATATCTGTCTGCCTACGCTTACTTGAATGGTGAAGCCGCACGCAAATATTAATTGAAATGAGCAAAACACTTCGTGTCCAGTATTAATGAATAAATTTTCCCTTTGCCCTGTATAAGGACTAATTCCCTCAAAATGAAGAAAAAACCTTGTATTTCAAAAGAAAAAAGTCCAGAGTTGTACGTGTCATAACCACGGTCTGATTACGACGTAGTGTGCACTCCTAACTAACTTTGACCAGCTGCGGCTGTTCAACCTGCACCTAAATTTAAGTACACGATCGTTTTTGCATTTCGCCTCCATCGAAATGTGGCCGCCACGGCTTGGATCGAACCCAGAACCTCGAGCTCAGGAGCGCAACGCCATAACTACTGGGCTACCGCGGCGAACTTTGTTTTTCAGCGTATAGACATAAAGAAAATTATTTTTAAACTAAAAGAATTTGTTGGTTCCGTTGAAAGTACGCTTCTGTCGTTAATATTTTTTTTCTACGATTGCCTTCCAGATCGAACGTTGTTCCTACTGCATCTCATTTTCAGAGCTTACTGATTAAATATCCCTCAGGATTGTGGCAAACCATTTGTTACATGGTGCTTGCGGTTGATAAAGCACTGCTCCGGAACCCCGGACGAAAGGGAGGACAACACCAATTTGTGAATATGTCAACACAGGCCACCGCTAGAGAAAATAAATGCCTCCACTTCTTCGCTCCAGCCAGTTCACCGGGACGCCCAATTGCAGCCAACGCCCATGAAGTCAGTGCGGTGCACTCACAATTTTTTTACAGAAGTAAAATAATTATAAAAAGAAACGGATGCCTCCATTCGAATTAATTAAACTGTGTGCTTTTGCCAGCTAGCTGTCTGTCTTTATTTTATTTTTCACTACGTACATTTTCGTCAACTTTTCTTTTATTAATAGATGCATGTAAGGAGATGTTCGCGCCTCTTAGAGGCTCCGGCATCACTAGCTTCGAAGTGCGGTATAAAGAAATAACCAAAAACACAATAGATATATATTATATATATATATATATATATATATATATATAACAAGGCTCTCAGGGCTTTTTCTATCGATGTGAAGACCTGTATTATTCCCTACCACACGACGAGATGCTAAAATGTGTAGAAGGATGCATCGACAACTTTGGATCGATAGCATTTCAGAACGAGACAGGAGTTGCGGTCAGTGGCTTTTTGGAAATGTTGACATTTTACCTTAAATCGACCTTTGTCTCTTGGGAAGAGAGCCAGTACATTCAAAAAAGTGGAATTTGCATAGGTTCATGTCTTGCGCCTGTCCTCAGTGATATTTACCTCGCAAAAAAAGACCGCACCATTCAGACTTGTCTTGATATGTCCTTAGTCGCTAAAGTCTGCAGATATGTAGATGATTTTTTAGTTCTTATCGAATGTCCAGAGGAGGTGTTTGAGCAGGCTGCAGGGAAAGTGTTAGATGTATTCAGGCAAAACCTGCATCCGTTAGAGCTGACGCATGAGCTACCTGAAAATAACTCTCTAAGGTTTTTGGACGTCAAGCTGTGCGTGTCCAGTAGACACTTGTGCTGGTCCTTTGAACCGAGGAGCGGGAAACCGCTTCTCTCTTTCAAGTCAGCACATTCGAAATTAGTTAAAAGAGGAATCATTAATGTGTGCCTGGTCAATGCCCTCAGAAGGTCATGTCCGCATTCAATGCAAATAAGTTTTGATGCGCAGGTTGACCGCTTGTTATCTGCCGGATACACGAAGGCTTTAATATCAGCAGTCGCGGAAAAACTTTGTAAGCAAATCAAGCTGGGTGAAAACAATCGTGCACCACGTCCGCCAGTGGAAAAGAAAAAACTTGCAGTACTTCCGTATATACATGATGTATCCCACAAACTGAAGAGAGTAGGGCAACGCGCTGGTGTAGCGGTGGTTTTTTCAGCTCCGGAAAAACTATCGAAACTTTGCAGGTTTGGTTCGCAAACCAGGCGTGGGCGATGTACTGTGAAACACAGGAATCCGTTAGTGTCCTGCACCACTGGCGTGGTGTATATGATACCTCTTTCCTGTGGAAAAAAGTATGTGGGACAGACCGGCAGGTGCATAAACGATCGTCTCAGGGAACACCATAACAACGTATACAACACGATACAGGGTCATCTGGGCATTCATTGCCGTGATCATGGGTGTAAGCCCTATTTTGACAAAAGCGAAGTGCTGGCTAGGCATAATTCGCAGCTGACACGTGAAATCATTGAGGCAGATTTTATAAGGAAATTCGATAGCTCGTGCGTCAGCTCACCTTCTATTGCACTTTCACCTCGAGAAATCGCATATCTTAACAACATTTGAATGACAAACAGCCAGTATGCATTGTTAGCACGTGGCTATCATTATCATCATTCGAAATGATGCTGCAGTGTTTTGCTAATTATTCACATGTCGGCATCACTAGATTTCGAAGTGCTGGTTAAGAAAATACCAAACACAATATATATTATATATATATATATATATATATATACTATATACACTATATATATATATATCTATATATATATATTATATATATATATATATATATATATAGCGTGAGCGGCATACCAACGAAGATCAGAAAGAGACGGACCGATCTGTTCACGTGAACTCTTCCTAAACCGCTCTTTTGCACTACTGCTGTTAACCATCGTGTAACGCGCTAACTTGAATGGGTCGGTGCCGGTAATCCATACGCATAACTTGAGCCGTTCCGGCGAACAGTGAATGCGAAAGATGGAATTCCAACGCGTGCCGCTAACCTCCCGAAGGATTTGTTCAAAATGCCGCGACCTCATGCGTAGCCGTATAACCTATAAGGGTGACGATACGAGCACGGGTAAAGACAAAACAAACACGTGAACGAGAACGAAAGATCACGTGGTCAAGGCGCCCGACGCGATGGCACGCTGCAGGACAATCAATCTTATTTCGCGAAAGCGCCGCGGAGTCCGCACGCAGTCATCCCAAAGGTCGCCTACAGTCGATGTATCACCGACGCCTGCACGATCCTGTCAACTCATTGGGATGCACGGCGGTGAAAGCAACATTCCTGTAAAAAAAGAAAAGCATAGTGACTCGGCGTGGGGGCGCATCACGCTCGCTCGCAACAGGATCGGGCGTGTACGTGCGCGTGTGCTGCAGCAAAGGCCCGGACACGACTTCGGCACATCGTGTATAGTGGAATGGCAAGATATTCGCGCATAGCGAGACTCGCGCGGGGAACGTACACCTTCCAGAATAAGCGCCGGCATTCGAAGCGTATGGAAGCAGTAACATGTCAGCGGTCGAGATAAGCGAGAGTTATTTAGAGTATTGGTGAAAAAATACGGTGAGGGGAAGGATACAACCGGAGTCATTAGAGGCATATAACTCCAGAATAGAGATAGATGGTCTAATGAATAGGGAAAAGATCAAGGAGAGATAGGCCAAATGCTAGACGGCGATAGATGTCGGAAAACCTGATTAGTTCAAGCAGGCGAGGTGACTATTTGTCGCCGCCCCGTTTCGAAGCGAATGCCGATAGAATTTTATTTTTTTTTTTCTGTCATCACGTTACTCCAGATTTTGCAGATGCAGCTACAACAGACGACGGCATTGTCGCGTCACCTTGGAATAAAACGAGCTGGAAATATGGCGCAGGAACATCACCCATTATTTCACGTTCCTCACATCTTCGGCGCTAGAAAGAAAATTAGGAAATTTGAAAGGCCACAGATGCAGTGTTGAGAAAAACGTAAATTACAGGAAAAGGTTCTCTGACCCTCGAAAAAAGTAAATGGCGCGTTGTTACCACACATATGAGCTCTTCGGCGTGCCTATACTATGAAGTTCAAAGCACTCATACGGCAACTATTCTTTAAGATCGAAGGTGTTTAGGCTAGCTAGTCGCCGAGATAAGACTGCGAAGTTGTAGCAACACCTTCAAAACTGTGTTAACATTCGGTCCCTTCATTTCTCGATCAGGAGAAAGAAAAGATAATCACATAGAGAAATGTCGAACTGTACGGACGACCAATTTGAAGGAATGAAGCTCTTCAAGATATAATGACTGCATCTCGCTCGGTCGTCCGCAGTGCTACTACATCGAGCCTGAGCGAGCGTCAGAATGTGACCCACGTGACCACCTTCTACATCATGACGTCACGACACAGTCACCTTTTGGAAAACGAAACCTAAACAGGTTGTAGAAAAACTATTATGTTAAACTATTTGGGGCGCTCCGAGGCTTGCCAGTATCTTTTTATTTATTTATTTCTTCTTGTTTAAGGCATCGAGGTGAAGGCCTTCATGTAACGCAAAATAAAAATGATGAGTCGAAAATCTGCCATTTCATAACTTTTTTTTAATTTTTATATACCGGAGTTTACTTTAATGTTAACATATTTCTTTTTTTTTAATCGCTTACGACATTTAGCACATACCTACTTATTAAGCTGGGACCCGAAGAGGTATACATTACCTACACTGGAAATAAATACGCATAATTGACTAGTAAACAAAATTTCACTAATTAACATGTCATCAGCTGATTACTTTAGCGCACTTATTGCAATATACGAATTGAAGCCAGTGATGTCACAAAGCACATCCACACTTGGAACGAATTTTGCAACTAGCACCAGTTTTGAGATAAGCGCCGTCATACATGCCATAAAGTGCGCTGTCGTTCCACTTACTTTTTTAACAAAACGTGTTTTTATGCACTGAAGCTGGATAGTTACTGGAACACCAATGAATTTCGTCGCAAAACTTTGGGACGTATATCTCGAAACTGGTGACACACTCAGAATTCGTTCCAAGTGAATATTTTTATTTATTTATTTATTTATTTATTTATTTATTTATTTATTTATTATTTATTTATTTATTTATTTATTTATTTATTTATTTATTTATTTATTTATTTATTTATTTATTTATTTATTTATTTATTTATTTATTTATTTATTTATTTATTTATTTATTTATTTATTTATTTATTTATTTATTTATTTATTTATTTATTTATTTATTTATTTATTCCTCACAGGCCCCGAATAGCATTGGGTGAGGGGGCATATCAGTAGAAATACAGTGCAAAATAATAAACCACAGTAACGGTACAAGAGACGCGGTACAAGGTAAATACAGAAAATAAACACAAGGTTGATTCAAACAAGGGCGTAAAAATACTCCAGGAAATTAAAAAAACAAAGCAAACGCGAAAATGGCAAGAACGGATAACTAAGTACAAGTGAGACCGTAGTACAAAATAAAACAACATTTAAAGCAACTGAAAAAAATGTAGTACAGCAGAAAACCACAAATAGGGCAATACTAAAGCGATAAATGCTGGCAGAGGTGTTTTTTGAACTGACCAAGGTGAGAAAAAAAATTACGTTGTCAAGAAGATCATTCTAGAGCTTAATTGCTTTAGGTAATGCAGCTGAATTAAATGATTGAGTTTTACCATATATGCGGTTCGATATATGACTCTAAATGTCACCGGATACATTTCATAAATTGCAATAAGTGGTGTAAAGTAATTAGTTTAAACGTTAATTAGGAAAATGTGCTAATTAGTCAAATATTCATTTAATTTTTTCTGCGAATAATGTCTGCCTCTGAGAGCAATCTAGTTCAAAAAGTAGAAATGTGCTACATATTACGGGTGACTTAAAAGTTATGTTAGCGATAAAATAAAACACCCTGTATACATTCTGCGCAATGATTAAATTTGTAGCAGTTCGGATTTCAACAGATATAAAGTTAATATGCCATTGGCGTGACAGAGCAAGGTTTCGAAAAAAAAAAGAAATATTAACGAATAATTCCTCATACAAGTTTTAAAACAGGTAAGTCTTCGTGTAAAATGACGCTCTTTCTGAAAACGCTTTAAAGAGATCACACAAAATAATGAATTTGGGTCAGGGCGAGAACCTTCCACCGCGTTTTAATATACTTACGACTTTCGCATAACTGTCTTTCTGCTTTTTATTTTTTTTTTTCTTGCGCTTTGAAAGCAGACTACATACTAAAAGCAACAAGGGGCACCCCGCAGCAATAGAGAAATATCATGATGGAACTGCCTACTGTTCTGCGCTACAACTTCTATAGCTTACAGTATCATCATCAGCCTATATTTATGCCCACGTGATCCCTGTGATCTCCAATTACCCCTGTCTTGCGCTAGCTGATTCCAACTTGCGCCTACAAATTTCCTAACTTCATCACCCCACCTAGTTTTTCTGCCGTCCTCGACTGCACTTCCCTTCTCTTGGTACCCATTCTGTAACCCTAATGGTCCACCGGTTATCCATCCTACGCATTACATGGCCTGCCCAGCTCCATTTTTTCCGCTTAATGTCAACTAGAATATCGGCTATCCCCGTTTGTTCTTTGATCCACACCGCTCTCTTCCTGTCTCTTAACGTTAGGCCTAACATTTTTGGTTCTATCGTTCTGTGTGCGGTCCTTAACTTGTTTTCGAGCTCCTTTGTTAACCTCCAAGTTTCTGCCCCATATGTTATAGTATACCGGTAGAATACAATGATTGTACACTTTTCTTTTCAACGACAGTGGTAAGCTCCCAGTCAGGATTTGGCGATGCCTGCCATATTGACTCGATCCACCCCAATTTTATTCTTCTGTAAATTTATTTCTCATGATCAGGGTCCCCTGTGTATAGACTATAGTTTAGAACAGAAAGTGCGTTTCTAGCAAGCTGCTTTTTTTTTTTTTTTTAGAGGATTTTGAGCGAATTTGCAACCATATCTGGCAGGTTCAGGATATGTAAATAAACGTTGTTTAAGTAGACTATCACAAAATAATGGCGACACTAACTTACAGCGTTCGTCAATAGGACGAGAAAGACTCGTTCATAGAACTCCTCTTTGGTTTCTTAAACTAAGCTGTTGGCGAAATGCAGCGAACAAACAGTTATTCTCGACGCAACCATGTGCCACATCATACGAAATAAAAAAAAAACTTATTTTTAGATGTTCCTGTCTAGTATCTCCGGCATGATAACGCAATTATGAATGCTTGTGTTATCTACATGTCTTCAATCGCTGAATTTTATCAAATTAAAGAAATAATTCCTGAATTCAATATATAGAAAATTTGAATGTCATTGCAGCGGAAACTTGGCAACACTATAGCTTAGGTAGCGGTGGTCTTCCTTTTCTTCATTAATTGTCACCTAAACAGAATTCATGAAGGACAGCAGATTCTCTCAACGCCGGGTCCAGCTTACTTCGCGGACCAAAAATGCCAAGCTGCACGTAAAGTTAGTTCGTCGGAAACACTTGTTTTGAGTGTCCCCGAGCCATGTCCACGACTTTCTACATTTGATACCGTCTCTTTCAAACTGACCCAAACGATCATTAAGTGACATTTTAATTACTGACAAGGTGGTTTTAACCACAATTATTTGCATCAAAACGCACGAGCGATTCACAACTACAGGAAGCACAACGACAGACAAGCGGTTCAATTTTAATTTTACGTGACAGTTGGAAAAGAACGGACGCGCAACTATATGCTTACGGTATATACGTGTACAGCCGGTGTGCGATGACGTCGACGTAGCCCACAAGCGCGTCAGTCCGCCGAAGCGACCGCCACGTGGCAATTGCGCGATTTCGCAAAGCGGGGATTAGCTTCGAGTCGCGGCCGCTTAGAGCAGCCGATATATGACTGATGGTTTCCTCATTGCTTTATTGTCATTTATTATCATTATCCGCGCTAGTTTGCCGTAGGTGTTCAAAAAAAGGAATGGGAACAAAACTAAATGGGCAGACTTGCAACAGAACGAGCACCCCGGAAGTTTTGCTAGCAAGAGAGCGCAGCTTCTTTCTTTCTATACAGAATTTTAAACATCGCCTGTGGCAGATAGCATGGCTCAAGTCCTTGAGCTGCATTACTCGAAGGGGAAGACATACTTGCGCAAGAGATTAAAATACGTAATACATTAATTAAATATGGTAATGAACTATTTAATTACTTTAAGGTACATACTGCAATGTATTTGCGTGTACTTTACCGAGAAATTTATTCAGAAAATTGTTAGAAACATGCAGACTTCTACCTGTATAGGGTCTCCCAGCTAACGTTAGCCAAGCTATTCGACGAGAAATAAATTAAAAAGACACAGCTCTCACGACCGAGCACCGCAGCTCTTATTGTATTGTATCTTGGATCGTGTTTTTTTAAATAGTTCTTTTTTTTTCTCTTCAAACAGCCTGGCTAACGTTAACTGGGACATACTGGCGCACTGCTGGCTTTGCCACTGCCGAGTTTAGCGGGCGGTAATCGGCGAAACCGGAAGCCTTCCAGGGCAGGTGTTTGTAAACGGCACATTTGATGCAACAGCGAAGCTCTTCTCAGGCTTGTGTCTTCATGGTGCTCACATCGGTACGCGCCGACTAAAATTAAAAAAAAATTCTAAAGCTTTGCGTGCCAAAACCAGGATCTGTTTATGAGGTACGCCTTAGAGGGGGACTCCGGAATCATTTCGACCACCAGGGGATGTTTAACGTGACCCCAATGCACGTTACACGGGCGTTCTTGCATTTCGCCCCCATAGGAATGCGGCGGCAGCGGCCAGGGTTCGAGCCAACGACCTCGTACTTCAGCCCAACGCCAATGTCACTAAAGCAACTACGGTGGGCCGCCACGCGTCGACTAGCAAACTTCGAAACGCCCTTATTAACGTCTATTTTAGCTATGGTCAAAGGACCGTCGCTCCGATGCATCTCGATGTCACAAGCCGAGTGCGATTTCTGTACACGTACATTGGCGCGGCAAAGAATGCCTATACACAGAAAATGCCCACGTGAGGCGCACCACACCATGTGATATCAAATTTCACTGCTGAGCAAACGCGACCTACTACAGTCGAGCCCGGATATATCGACCGCACATATAACGAATTATTGTGTATAACGAGCAGCAGTAAAATCTCCTCGAAAATTTTTGCATGAATTTTTTATTTTATATGTCGAAATACTTATACATCCAACTTTTTTTTATTCTCTTCAGATTCGATATATCCGGGTTCGACGGTATACTACAGGATGAACCCCGAGTAGCTGATAATAGAAACGAAAATCTTTAGAATGCAAGACGTAACTCAAACACCAACTGCATGCGAAAGATTATACGCCACGTGCCGGCGGTGCTGTTATTCACCTATAACCTTTCTTAATGCGTTGTCTCATGTACCGCCGGACCACCAGTATACGGGCCACTCAAAGAACTCTGTTACGAGCTGCAGAGTTTACGGAGCATGCACAGAAAGTTGCACGAAGCAATACGCGCGAAATAAATGTCCGGTCACCTCTGAGTGAAACACACGCGGAAGTTCAGACGTTCGGAGATACGTATCTGTCTCGCACCGCGATTTGTTCGCGGACAGCGCGTACAAATAAAATTGAAAAACGAACAGGGGGGTGAGGAAGACTGATTACGTCACAAATCGACTGCAGCTACGATAAATTCTATTCTATCTGACGTCAGGCACAGCTCTCCGGATAAATAACTTCGCGCTCAGCCGCTGCTCCGTGCATCGCAACTTGTCGCGCACCGAGGCAGCTGTGGACGAGATCGGAGGGGCGCGCGCCTGAAACACTGCAGGGTAACGACGCCCGCAACACGGAAGTTCGGTACAGGAGCTGTACACGCCTTCTATACGGTATAGCTGCAGCGCTCTCAACGCAGCGATGACGTCAGCATCACCGTTGCCGCATATCGCGCGGTTAGTATATACGGATGCATGTGCGTAAACACGCGACGTCGGGCGCTTAAAACCAGCCAACGGCATGTGCACGGCACGCAGCATATATACGAATAAAATCTATCTCGGTCGTCTCTGCTCGCGCAAAGTGTTGGAGCCAATGCGATGGCATTGCCAGTGGTCAGATATATTTATGTGCGTACGGAAAAGGAGCGAATTGGCGCGAAGATGTTGTTAAAGACATGCTATAACGTTTGTCATAATACATCGCAGTAATGAGTAAATAGCCTCGCCACTGGCACTCGTGATGGCATGCAAGTGCGCGGTACTTGTTCTCGCAAGAAAGTTGTATATAAAAGTAATACTTGAGAAATAAACTGGATCGAGGACGCCAAAACATCACAGGACGCGTGCCATTTGGCCCCTCCTCAAGTTTTTGCTGTGAAATTCGCCAGATGAGCCTAGCTTTACACATATGCAAAACATCTGCAAAGCACGCATCGTTAAACCTTAAGCGTCCCGCCTTCACTATATAGCTTGACACATCGTTGCGCTGTCGACTGTCACCTGGTTTATCTCGTTGCGCGGTAACCTTATACTGTGCCGTTCGTGGACGGAACACGTGCAGTTCACGAACGTCAAGTCATCGCAAGACTGAAGGCTCCTCGTACAAAATTCTGTAAGTGCGACGTGACCAGAGACCACACCGTCTGCTACTGCCCTTCTTTTGAGGAAGAACTCAAACGACTGCGAGCTGCCCTAAGTCGATAGGACGACAGAGCCATTACAAACGCAAAAGAAAGCCAGTATAGTAAAGACGACTTGCCGCTGTGAATCTGCGACCGTCTTCGAACGTGCAGTGAAATATTGGACGGGTGCATCCCCTGTATTCCCTTCTTTTTATCTTCGTATTACCACCACCCCTCCCCCAGTGTAGGGTAGAAAACCAGGTGCAACCTGGTTAACCTGCCTGCCTTTCCTTATATGTATGTCTTTCTCTTGAGCACTGCAGCTCTCCTATCACAGTTTCCTTCGAATAATATATATATATATATATATATATATATATATATATATATATATATATATATATATATATATATATATATATATATAAGGAAGGCAGGGATGTTAATCATTCAAGCCGGTTGGCTACCCTACGCTGGGGGAAGGAAGAAGGGGAAGCGAAAGAGGGGGAGAGAGAGAGGGGCGGGGGTACGAATACGGTTTGCACTGGATATCCTACAAGAAGGAGAGGGAAGTGCTTCAAATAATAATAGAATAATAATGTTTCGCGCACCTAATTCTTATACTGTCCGCTCAAAGGTCTAAATATATCTCCGTTGCATTAGTGTCTACCTCGCCTGAATTTAGCTATAACTCTTGAGAATACATATATTTTATGTAAAGCGAAGATTTCTTTGCCAGCGCTGTTTGTGATTGCCTCTATTCTCTACGTCCTCTATATTGTAGTACACGTCTCTAGTAATATTCTGTACCCTACGACTATTACATACATACTGTAAACTTAGAAAAAAAGAAGAAGAAGAAGCAGAAGAACGTACGTCAATATCAGTGACACACCTTTAAAGTTTTCTACGGTTTTCTGCTTCTCCCTTTTTCTGTAGTTCAGCAAACACTTTCTGATGACGATGGTCTTTTCCGCCCGTTATTCTACCGAAGTAAACATACTTAATTCACTCCCTCGTGGAGGTAACTTGTGCTCCTCTCACGCGCCTGCAGCTTTCAGATAGTACGATAGAGTCGAATGCTGCGATGCGGTTTGTAACAGATCATGCAAGCATACTCAGAGCGTACGAGAAGCGACAAGACACCTTGCCTATATACGCCGCACAATCGAGCATCAACTGTTTTCCAGTATGCAGGTATATACTGTAGCCATGCTCGCAGTGGCATGACTCGCCCTGTGAGCAGCTCAAGCTTTTTAAGAAATTAAGACTGCATTGGCTCGTGCATATGTCTGGCAACACTTACGTATAGGGAGAGAAACTTCACATACATGATGATTGAAGATAGCAAACAAACGAACAACATTCATTTCGCTCAGAATATATTTATGACAATATTTTCAAAAAGTTTTTCACTCAATCGTATAGGGACCGATTTCGTTAAAATCAAGAAAAATTTGTATTTCAGTGTACACGAAAAGAAAAAAAAATGTTTTAATAAAATTATATCTGCAGTTCTCGTTCAGATAAACTTTCAGTTTATTGTATTTTTTTTCTTTTCTTTTTCTTTTTTTTTTCACTGTTGCCTTCTACAGTGTGCGGGACAAACTAAAAGTATCTGCGTATGTTTTGATATTTCGCTCCATACCAAGTTCCTTCTTCGCCCTTTCATGTCCAAATCGTGATCCTTCTACCGGCTATAACAAAACGAATTTTTTCGAGAAATTAATTTTCAGTCCGTCGCCTTACTTGCGAACAGGACAATTAGGGTTAGAAAAGAGGCGTAAATAGGATGCTCAGATGGACACTGTGCTCGAGGTCGCGGGTATGTCTGGGCATAGAGTACATATTTAACACGCGTAAGTTTCAGCACTACCGCGCAAATGAACGTTGCCCGATTGCGACATCACTTTTCTCGCTACCTTTACAAAATTCATGTCACGCAATGAGATGCCTCGGCGTTGACGTTGCACAACGTGTCGCCCTCAGCAGGTCACGCGTGATCGCGTTGCTTTTACCTATATTCACCGCCATCGCCAACGTACGGCAGACGGCGTTAGTAGAACGTCGAGGCCGATGAAGCGAAAACAGACGCGCATGTGGAAACAGACGATAAGATAAGCGCATAAACCGGCGTAACACGGAGCGTAAAACGGTAACAAGCAATAACAGAACAAGAGCAGAGTGCGGCCCACACTGAATAACTAAAACATGCACGGCCAGCCTGCGATGTAGGGAGGCCACCGCTGTCAATCAGCAGCGACGCTAACTAAACAGAAGCCAGGCTAAACTCGGGGTGTCGAGAACCAAGCGCCACATGTCGCCCTCGTTCCCGATTTAACGGCGCGACCACTGATGGTTCGAGACAGCGGGTTGTTATTGCTAAATGCATGCTCCAAGCAGCACCCGCCATATATGACCACAGCACAAGAAGAGTCGGGCGAAGTGTGCTTTGGTGAGAATCATCACCATCATCGTAGTCACCACCACCATCACCATCATAACTTTTTGAACCCTTAAAGGTCACCTTTTGGGGTGTGACATAAGAGGGGAGCGTATGCAGAAAAAGCAGGTCAGCGTCACCATATCTAGCACATTGCGAGTGTGGAAGCGACAGGAAAGATCACATAAGAACACAAAACAGTATATAAACACTCGAAGCAATATACAAATGACACGTAAGGATATACCAGCGATGGCTGCGCTTCGATGGGGGCGAAACGCAAGAAAAGCCCGTGTACCGCGCATTGGGCGCACGTTGAGGAACCCCAGGTGGTCGAAATTAAACAGGAGACTACGGCGAGACTCATAATCAAGTCGTGGTTCTGGCAAGTGAAACCGCAGAATATAATTAATTTTAATTCCACCAGCAATGCAAAATGCAAAGACGTAGATGTCTAACAATAAAGTACCAGTGCATTTTGTGACGTGGAGGTATCTGCGACACATTTTATAAGTTGTAAAATTTCATGCCGATAAAATTGATTCTACCACAAAGAAGAAATATTATTCACTATGAAAATGTAATAGCAACCAAAAAACGCACCGCGCGTATCAAAATTATTACATTCTTATAAACTAAAGTGATTTCTGGTCATCAACACATGGGAGAAATATTACTTTAAGTAACCACCATGCTTGAACTGTTCTCTGAAATGCCCGCGAAGCTTCGCAAATTAATGTGGTAAGAAGTCCTACAAAACGAGATTGGTGTGTGATTAACGTATGTGAAGTAAAGTAACGTAACGTCACGCTCATTTCACCAAACTTGAACAGTAGTTCTGGGCGAACGGGAAGAGATACGGAAATAAGATCCAACATCTTACGATATAGTGTGCAAATCTTCAAGGATTCGAGACACTCTTAATTGGCGTATTAAGTACCAAATATGGACTAATCGAAGGCCAGAAAAGGGCAAATCTTGTCCAGAAACCGAGCCTGAGCGTCCACAAACAACGCAGCGAAAACGATCCTTTTGCAAAAGCAGTGAGTTAAGCTAAGCCAGCAATAACAACTTCTTTAAGGTAACTGCTTATGCCAGTAAAACCTTCGGGGCTGCAAACATTTTTTTTTTGCTTAATTGTTTGTTTAACCGCACAAAAACACTAACTTCTACATTCTGCTACTTGTGGTCTTAATTTGGTTCATCAACTTCCGCACCACCTCATGAAGAAAAAAGACAAGGAAACCAAGGAAAGCATAGGAAACATTAACTGTCCTTATTATTTGAAATATACAAATAAGGAAAATCAAAGTGAATGAAAATATAAGTTGCCACCGGTGGGAGTCGAACCCGCATCTTCGTGATTGCGCGTTCCGTGCTTCACCATTAAGCCACAGCGGCAGCAATTACTCTGTTCAATTTCTTATGCATTTGTGCGTACTTACTACAATATACATCTAGCACTATAGGAGTGTTATCTAGCGCCATTCACGGCCATGGCGGCGGATTTGGCACATTATTTTAACTGGAGGCGTTACGTATATAGCACGTGAAATAAGGATCGTGCAAGTGACCAATAAGCCATTGTACGCTACCTCGTGGCTTCAAGACATGAGGGCTGTTGCTGTTGTCGAGTTGCGCGAAACAAGTCGTCGACCACAAGCACCAGGGCACTAATACAAATTTATTACTGCATAGAATTAGGTGCAATACGGTATAAATACATATTGATAAGGATAGAACACTTCTCTGCACTGGGGATGCCAAGTAAATAAATTTTAAGCGAGATATAATGACGGTAATGAACCGTAAGTGGCGCACATCAGGCGAGTACTCGAGAAAGTATTGTGTTTCTTAGTTTGACGACAGCTCACCGTGTCTAATCCATTTTCATTTCAATTATAAAACACAGACTTGGGAGGCAACGCATGCTTTGCATTTGTAGAAGCCCCCTTTGTTTGTGTTTTGTTTTCTTATTTCTTTCATATCTGATGTTACGACAAAATAACTTCTTCTTGGGCGAGTTGGTGTTTACGAGGCACCCAAACGAATCCCGATAAAAATGCAGATTCGCTCCGTATTGAGGGACAAGAGCAAACCGCTTCAGCGACGAGTACCATGCAACAACCGGTATCTGGGACGACGGTCGATGGCTATAACTGCACACACACTCTCGATTATGGGGTACTCGAGACGAAACAGCATTTCATCAACCCTTTGGGCACCAGAGCTGGCGGAAGGACGTACGCGTAGAGGCATAAAAGAAAACAAAAAGGACTCCAAATGTGCCCGCTCGCCCTCACCCCCCCCCCCCCCCCCCCGAGTGTATTTGGGCCCTTTTTTTCTCTTGTTGTTAGCGAGCACGTATTGATCCCAGCGACCGTCTCCGTCACCGCCCAATCCCATCAGTACGTGAGTGCGACCCACTTTGCCGCCGCCCTGAATGACAAGGAGGCCGCTCTCCTCATTTTTTTTTTTTTTTTTTTTTTTTTTTTTTTGCGCCACTGCACGGCCGCGTACACACACTGCGATGCAATGGCGCCGTCATCTGTCAAAGCAGCAGCTCGCAGCATTGTACCGAACTCCCGCGGAGATGTGCATTCGGCGGCAGCCGCTTGCAAATCCAGACAGCCAGCCACAAGGCGTTACGCACTAAGCTTGATCACTGAAAAAAAACGGCGTTTAGTCGTCCCTTACCAAACTGTACACACTCACGCCATCTATAACCCGGTGCACGCAAAAAAACTGGAAGACGGCAGTGTCTGTTTGTGTGTGCCGTCTGCTGTTGTTCAGAACAGAAGCAGACGACGCAGTACGAGTGCTACAGCTTTGTGAAACCAACCGATACTGAAGCCACGGAAAGCATTTGTTTTAACTAGGGGTGTGCGAATTTTTGAGACCGAATCGAATACGATTCGAATAGTGCCAAGAGCGAACCGAATCGAATACCGAATCGAATATCGAATATATTTCGAAGAGATGTCGAATAATAAGTAGCCATTATCACAATCAATATAATACGATGTTCATATCCCAGTATTCTTTAAGTGAGCAAGTTTTTTTTTTTTTTTTCATTACATAGTACGTTATGAAGCGTTGCTTATTAAAAGAACAAATGGAGCATTAGGAGCAAACAAGTAGTGCACAGGGCTCTTCGGAGAGTGCAAATGATTGCTGTACAGCCTGTAAAGTATGGCTATACCTAAGTGACGTAGGCTGCTCCACTACGCAAGCTCTCATGTTTTATGCCTTTGCTATGCCCGCGGGGCTTAAATTTACCCTACTTTTGCTCCAATTTTAGGTTTATTTGGGCGCAGTTGACGGTTTTGAAATACTCGAAAAGTGTTCGAAAAAAATTCGCATTTACGAATAGGGAGTATTCGATTCGTTATTCGAAAGTTTCGAATATTCGCACACCTCTAGTTCTAACTGTCGAAACGGTGAGGTAAAGAGAAACATAGAAAACAACTTGTCGCCGTAGGGAATCGAAGCCATGCATGAGATGTTCTACGATCAATTTTAGCCAAGGCGACGGCCGTTCCCGCCTACGCATTTTGAGATATTTAAGTACGAGGTCAGACACTGGGAGCGTTTCAGTAGAAATTGATTACTGGCAGAGCCGCACCTAGGAATTATTTTCTGGAGGAGTTTAAACGAGTCACTGCGGCGGCCATCATGAAATATTCGCATAATTTTGCGCTTGAATCAAGCACACCACTGACTAATAATATTAGTATGAACATGCTATATACTGTTACGGGGAAAAGAAGTAAGAAATATATTTACACTGTATTTACAAGACTGGCAGCGGCTGACAAGACCATAGTAAGCACGCGAAGTCCCGAGCTTCGTCTTCTTCAAGTGAACGTCTTCTTCATCTCTCTGTCACAATACTTTGACAAATACATATATTGACACGTATGAAAGTTGTGCTATAAACACTATATATACATCGCCAGAGCGATAACTTCGGGGCGTCTCAGAATCTCCTAAACCTCCCCCCGGTTACTCGAATAGAATAAAAGTCAAACTTCCTCTTTTTTAACATATATTGTAGAAGGTTAACTTACTTAAACAGTTCTACGAATTTTCTATTCAGTGTTGTGCACTTAAGCAAACTATAAACATACTGCGCGAGTTGATAACTTTGCCAATGCAAGCCATATATTTACAGGGTACGAGTAAGCGTGAAAAGCGGAAACTTTAGCCAACGATGGCGAGTGAACTAAACGAACACTCCGCAGGAAAACGCCGTCGCGCGTCATGGTGCGTCCATTAGCGAGCGCCAAAAGCTTGGGTATCAGCCCGGAGGTCACTCCAAGGGGACGCCTTCTAGCGTGTAATAGCGCGCCAAGGTCAATCGCGTTTGCTTATATAACTATAACCGGCCCGTCGGACATGGCTTTACGCTACAGCGAGTTCCTTCGCCACGCAAAACACCACCAGTACACTCGGGACCACGTATCACGCGAACTGCAAACTGAATTACCGCAAACTTGTAACTGAACCAGCGCGTGTGACCTATACGTATAACTACGTAAACAGGCGCGCGCGCGTACAGTTCGGGTGTTAAGCGTTATCGTACCCATCGGCTGCAGTTAAAAGTTGGCACGACATCCAAATAGCGCAGAGTAACGGAGACGCGATTGAAATCATGATCGAGTGTCAACCAAAAGTGGCGCAAATCGCCATCTTATTGATTACCATTTAATTAATTAAGCTCTGGGGTTTTTGTTCCAGAACCGCGATCTAATTATGTCAGGCACGCGGTACTGCCTGACATAATTAATTTGCTCTCCGGATTAATTTTGACCACCCGGGGTTATTTAACGTGCACCCAATGCACGGTACACGGGCGTTACTGCATTTCGCCCCCATTGAAATGCGGCCGGGATTCGATCCCGCGACCTCGTGCTTAGCAACGCAATACTATAGCCACTAAGCCATCACGGCGGATTATTTTAGTGATGACACGTGAAAGAGAAGGGAGTCACGAAGCAGTACGAATGACATTATATTACCGGGGAAAAGGAAAGAATGAAAAGAGAGAGAGAGAAAAAAAAAACGACGACACAGGCGTTTTAATTATTTCATGTGTTTCACATCTATAGGCTCTTCAGCAGTAGCTGTAAGTCATTTAGCAAGCACCGACAACAGCCACGAATTTCTTAAAGGGTCTTACGGGGAAATGCATCCCCAGAGTACAGGCGCAGCAAGATTTAACCCACGCAATCAACAGATTTTAATTTGAATCTTCATTTTATGTTAGTCAAGTAGCTTCGTGATAACAAACGCAAGCTTTAAGGAGCAAACGTGTAAAGCTTTAATTGGAAGGAAGATGCATTAAAGCTAGCAGTGGCAGTTCAAGGCAACCTGGCCGCAAATCTCCTACACCTCTCCGCAGGAGAGAAATGCGCTAAGGCTTGTTCGCGTTAAGCGTGACGGAGGACGTCCGGCTGATCAAGGATGCAAACGAGGACGAAGGAATATTCGAAGAGGCGCCACCAAGGTTCCGCGGCATCGCCGAGCTCTTTTCACTCGCGCGATGATGGATGTCCCGCGAGGAAGCAGCAAGCATGCGCCTTGGGAATCGCACACTATAACGCCGGTGACATTGATCTCTGCGACGTCGAAGCTGCTGGAGCCAAGTTGCAGCGTAGCGGGCAAAATTTTTTAATGTAATGAAGTCTGGCGTTTACGAGAAGCAAAGCAGAGTGCGCACACGCACAATAAGTTTTGAGAATTGAGAAGACGTGACAATTGAAAGGAAGGGGCGCGGTTCAAGCATCTCGGTGCAACGGTCGATGAAGACGGCGGCGGCGAAGAATAGGCGGCGAACAGAATGCAGTCGGGGTGAAAGAATTCGAGAGAAAAAAATAAAGAAAGAAACAAAAAAAGAAATGTCACAGGTGCGACAAGAAATCTGAACAACATTGATGCGGTGGGTAATGCTGCAAAGTATCGAAACGGAAAGAAGTTAGTGTTTCAAACAAGATCCAAGTAACCGAAATGAAGTTGATGTTTGTTTACGGATGTTGATTGCGCCATTGGTGGAATATACATCGGGGCACAGCCTTTTAGAGGACATAACAACGTGAAAGCGAACATTAATGACAAAAATCCTTCGAAAAACAGTTTTATTTATGCATTTTTTCCCCATAACGAAGCGACAATGAAGCTAATTGCTAGTAGCCCCGGTCATGCCGTTCATGTTCCCGTTGTTCTGTCTTCCAAAACGGCGGCGCTGTTTGTTCCACAGCACAGAACCGGGACAGAAGCAGCAGACTACACGAGCGCATGCGCGCAATGTAGGCATCCGCAAAATTTCAAAAAGGAAAAAAAAAAAGAAAGAAAAAAAAAACGAGAGGCAGACATAAACCAAGCGACAGGAAGGTGGCCCTTATTTGTTTCCCCACCTTCGCGTGGCCTTGTCTGTGTGCCTCTCGATTGTTTTTTTTTTTTTTTCAAATTTTGCTGGCATTTTCCTAGTATTCTCCATCGGTACCATCTATCCCAACAAGCGACTCTTATGTAAACGCCCGATCCCCGAACAGACGCTGGAGTAGCGTGCCACTCTCACCCGGAGCACTTTCCTTGAGTACCACACTGCTCATGCTACGCGTGCCAAAGTGGCAAAGTCAGGGTTCATTAAAGAGCCCCTCCTTCTCTCTCGTCCACTCGCTGGCGTCCACCTGTTGTCCGTTCTGCGAAGTCGGTCCCGTCCACCGAATTCGCCAGCCCCCCTTTCTCGACTTGAGCTACACGAAAGTCTTGAACCATCAGGGGCCGGTCTAAGCATCCATTGACCGTCCCATTATGTGCGAAAAATCGATGCTTCCGTTGCCATTTCAAGAGCGCGCGAAAAAAAAGAAAAGAAAGAGAAAGAAAGACAAGAAATAAACGGAGACAAGCGTCGGAACAGCCTCTCAAGCATCAAGAGAAACAAATGTCCCCACCCTCCCCTTTCTGTCTCTCTCTCTCTCTCTCTCTCTCTCTCTCTCCCTCTCTCTCTAAGCATGAGCGCTACATGGCAGCAGCTCCCGAGGGAAGCCCGAAAAGGACAACTCGCAGTACAACCGAAGCTCCAGACGCACGCCCCTCTTCCCGAGTCAAAAAGACGCAAAAAGAAAAGAACGATAATAAATGCGAAGAAACACAGACAGAAGATGAAACGAGGTAAAGAAGAGGACAGAAAGAGAAAAAAGGTAAAAATCGGGACGTGAAAGAAGGCGGGGGAAAAAAAAAGAAAAGAAAGACGGCGAACCCCGCCCCTGGCCCGGGGTTGATGAAGCTGGCGGCGCGTCGGCCGCCGGCGGCAGTCAATTTGGATGAGAGCGGCGTCGAGACGCCCGCCCTCCTTCTTTGCCTCGCGGGGCGGCGCGGATTTCTGGGCCGAAGGGTGAACCGCGGCTGCTGCTGCTACTCGCCACCGTCGCGGCATTCCGCGGAGAAAGTTTTTCCCCGCGGCTGACTTGCCGTCGACTCGAACCGCTGCTGCTCCTCGGAGGAGGCTCGGGGCCAAAATTAGACTCCCCCGCCGCCGATGTTTGGGAAAAGAGGCTCGCACGCCGAGCTGGTCTATGCGCTGGGCTAGCTGGGCGGCCTGTCTATCTCCCGCCACCGACACGAAGGCGACGGGAGAACGACGACGGCTTTCGGCAGTGACGATGACCATCAGTGGATGGATGCATGCTATGAGCATCCCCTTTGCAACAGGGCGCTGGGTTGCGCCACCAAGCTTCGCCACAGTGTGGCGAAGCCTCCCCCCCCCCCCCCCCCCCCCCTCTTGCCGCGCACGAGAAACTGATACTGCAGGCGATTAGCCTCAGGCACGAGCAGAAACATCACCCGACATACACATCGTCAGGTTGCAACTCAAGCGCCTTTAAATGCGATGTCAGTTTCCTCTCTCACCCACCGCCGCGGTTGCTTAGCGGATAAGGTGTTGGGCTGCTAAGCACGAGGGCGCGGGATGGAATCCCGGCCACGGCGGCCGCATTTCGATGGGGGCGAAATGCGAAAAACACCCGTGTACTTAGATTTAGGTGCACGTTAAAGAACCCCAGGTAGTCCAAATTATTCCGGAGTCCCCCACTACGGCGTGCCTTATAATAAGATAGTGGTTTTGGCACGTAAAAACCCCAGAATTTTTAGTTTCCTCTCTCAAGGATTGCAACACGAGACTACGTGGCAACGTCTGGGCATCTCTTTAAAACACCAGCCTCAAAGCTCCCGCTCACTGCGACAACCACGTGCTGGTTGGCCCGCACTCCAAAACCAGTCCTCCTCGACACCCCGCACTATAGGCGCTGTGTACAAGGCAGGTAATGAATCACTCTGTAGTTGAGGAAGTGCGCACCATAATAAACACCGCAGGCGGGAACCAACACAGGTGGCTAAGAATGGATTTCCCTCGTCACTGGAAACCCGTTTATTGCACAGCTTTGTCTAGCTTCCTGCAAGATATAACTTAAGCAACTTTCGTTCTTGCTCAAACTTCCATTGTGGCAACAAGCTCGAAACCTGAGCAATTGTGACTTCCACGTTATTCTCTCTCACCCCTGGACAGCACAGTTCTGCGTGTGTCGTGCTCGCGCCTCAGTTTCTGAACTCGTCGAATTCCTGAGATATTTCTCCCTCGCGAACGTCAGGCATCAAACTTATGCCCATAGGATTTCGTCATAAGGCCATCTGTAGATTGAATGCTTCTCTGGAAGTCGCCGTATAAGCAAAAAAAAATAATTATGCGCATTCGACGCATCGTGGGAATTGGTAGACGCGAAGCTTCTTTACGTCCAACGCGTCTACACCCGTTTCAAAGACACGACCAACTGCACCTCCAAATCGAGACGTCCGTACATGTCTTTTAGACCAGCACTCAACTATATATGCACACCATTTGCGGCGTATAAGCTGCAGCTGCCCTATACGCCGATTTTCTCCTCCCGAAACTCCTCCACGCTGACCTCACAGCTACATGCTCGTGCTTTCCCGCTTCGCTCCTCAGTTGTGCGGGAAACGCTCCACTACGTCTAGTCGACGAGATACCGACGCCAAACCCGGGGTGCACTGTTCTGGACATTGTCAGGTTCCGCCATTCTGTCAAATTTGGTAATGGCGGTAATCTGGGCCAATCAGGAAGACTGCAGCAGCCTCGTGGGCCTGCTCGCTCGGTCGAAATTGATCCCGTGTTATACTCTTTTGTATTCTGTGCAGTCTCATCTGTTTACACGCTCATTACAGTTTACATCACGACCGCTTGTGCGTCTTTGTGACTTTATTATAAACTCATTGTGGTGCGACTTGCCTTCGCCTTTTATATTTATATGTTTGTGGGTGTATATGACTGTGTGTTGCGGAGTACCGGCCCTGTGACGTTGTTTCTTTTCATTTTCTCCCGCTTTTATATATATATATATATATATATATATATATATATATATATATATATATATATATTGTTCTTTCTGCTATGCGAAAGGGAGTAGTCGTCACCATTACAGGGTCACTATACATCTTTCTTTTTTATTTTTTCATTTCAATAAAACCAAACACAAAAGCGCTCGGAACGCATTCGCCCGGTTGACTTAGAGCGCCGCGCTCCAGCTCAGATCGCTGGGAGGCGCTCTCACCTTCGAACTGGAACCGCGGTCGAGGCCCGACAGAATTCCGAGCCCGGGGCTCCTCGCATTGCCCTTGCAGCAGCGTGAAAACATTCAGCTCAGGCGTGCTTCACTCCAATGTCTGGAGACCTCAGCACGACTGCAAAACGAGTCGGAGCGCTGTATAGAAATCAGTCAACTATGCCACATATGATTAAATCCTTTTTGCTACGACTCTTCGGGACTCCTCAGACCAGAGCCTAAACACAGGGGAGGGGTCATCGTAGGCTCGAGACAACCCTCAACGGTTAAATAGTTTCAGGCCCTCCGCTCGGCTGGTGGCCATCAAAAACAGGGCGTTGGTCAGACTCGGACAAATCGCGGTACAAGTAAAGTGTACTAGTACATATAGTACAGGGGGGGCAAATTGAACTCCCGCTTGCGCACGTAGGACGTTCTGATGGCAGGAAGTTCACGAGCGCTACTCCGCCCCCGCACCGCAGGCATGTAATAATGTCGAAGGGTTTATCGATATATATATATATATATATAGTATATATATATGTATATATATATGTATATATATATATGTATATATGTATATATATATGTATATATGTATATATGTATGTATGTATGTATGTATGTATGTATGTATGTGTGTATGTGTGCGTGTGTGCGTGTGTGTGTGTGTGTGTGTGTGTGTGTGTGTGTGTGTGTGTGTGTGTGTGTGTGTGTGTGTGTGTGTGTGTGTGTGTGTGTGTGTGTGTGTGTGTGTGTGTGTGTGTGTGTGTGTGTGTGTGTGTGTGTGTGTGTGTGTGTGTGTGTGTGTGTGTGTGTCTATTTATCCATTTGATGCAGATCTCGCACGATAACGCCCCTGACAACGCATTCGCTGAAGGAAAAAAAATTGGAGGACGCTTAAGCTTCGCCGTTAAGAGTGGAACGCGATAGCATTCAAATATATCCGGCTGCTCATCAGGCTTTTTCTCGTATATTAAAATTACAATCCGACGCTGTCGCGTCTGTAGGTTGTGGTTAAGTCATACTTAACGATTTTTCTGACGAATTTTACTTTGAGAAACTCAATTTTTGTTCACTAAAGCCTTGCGCCAAGCGAAGGGCCTGCCCGGTCGGGGTGGATCGGGATGATGTGGTTCGGGATGATTATTTGCGCCAACGACTTACGCCGACGCTGCGACGCGGGGCCCATAATGGCCGCGCCACTCGCGTGCACAGAAAAGGCGCGCGACGCCGCACTGTATCCATCCGCGTACACACACCGTTCCTGCACCCAAAGGCGGCACCAGACGACGGAATACCGAGAATCACAGAAGCTGTCAAGCCCGGCCTCTCGTATAAACGGCTCGTCGTCGCGCATGCGTTCTGTCGCGCTCCGCCGATGACGAGGAATGTTCCAAGAGCGGAGATGCGCGCACGCTTATTCTCTTTCTTTTTCTGTTTTTGCCGAAAGCTTCCATCGCCAAGAAGCGGCCCCCAGAACACGCGACATGATTTGCGATGGTGCATCCGGAAGCCTCATTTCGAGAATCGCGCAAGCGCCGTGCGCGATTATAGCTGAGCAGGCGAGGGGGAGTCACACGATCAAGCCGCGGTGGCTCTGTTGTGGCTGTGTCGCTGAGCGCGAGGACGCGGGTTCGAATCACCGGCCGCGGAGAGGTCGCATTCCGATGGGGGCGGAATGCGAAAAAACAAACCGCCCGCGTATGCCGTGCATTGGGTGCACGCATTAAGGAACCCCAGGTGGTCGAAATTATTCCGGAGCCTTCCTGGCGTCCCTCGTAAACCCACTGTGCAGTTTAGGGACGTTAAACCACGTGAAACTTTAAGGTGCTACCCCCCCCCCCCCCCCCCCCCCCACACACACACATACGCACACTTATGCACAGAATAAGCAAATAAAAATTGGCGTTCACGCTGTAATCTTATCGAGTCAGTCTTGAGTGGCTGTCGTTCGTCAAAAGGTTGCATTCGTGAACTGAACCGTAGGCCCCGTGCAACCTCTTGTACGTTTATTTATTTATTTATTTATTTATTTATTTATTTATTTATTTATTTATTTATTTATTTATTTATTTATTTATTTCCACAAAGGTCTCTTGTTGAGACATTAAACGAGGGAGTGGGTGGTTAATAGCAAACAAGGATAATAAAAGTCACGATGGCCTGTTTTCGATGAGCCGCTTGAATGATAGTGGGTCGATGCACATTATGTGCATCGATCCATGCGCATTATAATGCACATTGCTTATAATCCTTTTCAAACTTATCTGGGGATCGATGACGGCAACTATTTATTGAGGACATAGAGTTACATGCATGCGCAACTTTATGGAACACATTTTCGCCGTCAGTCCCCCCCCCCCCCCCCTCTCTCTTTTTAACGAAAGTTCACACCAACTTCATCAAGACCATTGTGTCGTCACAGACGACGAAAGCCCACGTGAAGTCCAATAAATCCTGGATGCGACGTCAACTTGATAACTTGCACACACCGTAAGACCTTCACCTCTGTGTTTCGACAAAGAAAAGCGGTTCCTACGCCAAGAAATGTGAGGAGACGGTATATTTTCTCTTAATACCATCAGCAGAAATTGAAACGCGAAGAAAAAAAAAGAGTTTTATCAAAACACCTGCTGCGCGTAATTACATGGGAGTGCGACGTGACATCATTCTCAAGACGGTTTCTAATCTCCCAGACGTATACGTTTTGGAGCCTAAATTAAGGCCCGGACGGTATCAAATGCCGGCGAATTCAGAAACGCAACGACCCACTCTATAGCCGTTTTCATCTTGTTCGCGTTCGAATTTATGCTAACAGCATGCACACTGAGGTGCGACTTTTATCATCTAACCGCAATTATTTTTTCCTTAAAAAGCTAAAATTAAGCTTAATTTAAATTAAAATAAAAGGGAAAAAAGAGTTGTTCACGTTCGTAACGTACCGGTCAGTAATAAGAACCGACTTGAAAAGTTCTCTCTCTGAGCTGCCTTCGGGTCTTGGGAGAATGTATATTTCATTCATTTAATTTATTTTCTCCAAGGCCCGGAGGCATGCGCTGTTGCTTATTTGCCACGAAAGAGAGATAAGTTTATTTACAATATGGCAAACAAGTCGGCAATGGAATAGCCTGATACTCGGCAAATGTATTAAAATCACCTTCGCGATTCTGCGGGGCACCAAAGATCTATAGCGTTGGACGGGGAGTATATATGCCACAAGTCAGACGCCATGTAGCGTTTTCTCGGCGGCAGATAAAACATGTTTGCACTGCCCGCCCATATTCCTTCTTTACGGCTCTCGCACTGGGCGTGCTTGCATTTCTGCGCTCATCTAGCAAAGTGCTCGGCGCACGAATCTCGGCAGCGCCGGCTTTTGCCTCCGCATATCGATTGTGCTTTGTTTGCGGTGGCAAGAGAAAGACTCATTGTTCGCGCGCCACTTCTGAGGGAAAAAAAAAAAAAAAATGCAGCGCGGGGTCTTCAAGAACGGCGCGGTCGTTCCCCTAAAGGTTTGTTTCCATTCGCTGTCACGCCATAAAAGGTAGAAGAACAAATGTCACAACACGTGCCCGTAATGCTGTAGTAGACGCCTGCCTCCCCCACCGCTCGAAACACGAAAGGTATATGGACTGTTCTTGTATCTGAATGCGAGGAAGCGCCGCTGCGTCCGATTGTTTAGTTCGCAACACGTTCGTTGTTGTCCCCCCTTTTTTTTTTTTTTTTTTCCGCTGAGATGTGAATAAGAGGGCAGGGATAATGGAATAAGTGGTCAATCTGGTGCGGAAAATTTAGCATTGTAGACGGCCTAAAAACGTACGAGGAGCACACATCAACGCTTATTGGTGGCAGTGTTTGAACGGTACTGCTGAACGTTCCTATTTTAAAATCTGTACAAATACAAAAGGATGAAAGAATGACAATTTCGGTACAGAAACGCACATCATCGTCCTTTCTCGGGACATGCGCCTTCCAAGCTCTAGACATCGGTTTCAGCGCGAGCATGACGTCACAACCCACGCGGTAGGTGTGGTGCAGTGAAGCCACCGTTGCAAGGACGAATCCGCTCTCGATCGGTTTCCTTGTTTTCGTTTCAGCCTAGACGTCGCTCTTCGCCAGTCATTAAACGTAGGCGTTCTCGAGTTCTCGTATGCGCCACTTTTCCAAAGCGTCACTACAAGTGCAGAAGTAAAAACGGGTCGAGCCTTTTTGTGCCGCGAGCCCAACGAGCCTTGCCGCGAAAGAGAAACAAAACACGCAGCTGGCAAACCAGCTACCGGTCGAGTGTTCCTCGTCAGCTGCAATAGAGGGACTCACCGGTCACGTTGAGCAGCAGCAGGTCGACGGACAGTAGCGTGAACAGCCGCAGACGCATGTCCTCATCGGGCGGCAGTCGGGCCGCGGCGGTCTCCACTCCTTTCCATAGCGCGCGCGCCGCGGCGCCCGCCAAGATGGTCGCCGCCTTCTCCCACAGTGGCCAGAGCTCTCAGTAGTGCAACTCCCCGCGCACAAGCTTGTCGCCTTCCGTTGGCTTCGGATCTACATCTCTCTAGCTGCCCAACGTTACCAAAAAAGATCGGTTACGTTTTGTTGCGACTACGGTCGTGGTTACGACTATCATTTGACTATAAATAAGAAGGTAAAAAAAGTTGTCTTATTTGATAACCTGTTAGCTTCAAGGTCTGCGAAAGCGGACGTTTGTACTGTTTGTACCCGAGTTCCCAACACTTCGAACTAGCAATGAAAGCCCTACTGACAGTGCAAGATGCGCGCAAGTTGGCGCAAGTATTACAATCAATAGAGATTTAACCCGAGTTAAGCATCCCAAGCTGTAGCAACAGGTATTTCTGAAGCATGGCTGAAGCAGTTGGATTCGTGCAAAGGTGAGCGAAGTTTTCGCTGCTATTAAATTTGTGCGCTATGAGCCTACGAGTGCTTCAAGCTTTTTGTGCGTGTGGCGCCACCTGCCGACGCGCGCATGCCCAACGAGGCGGGTAATTTGAGCGGTAGCGGAAGCGCGCTGTACCAACTTGCTCCTGCTTGCGCCGCAGGAAATCGACCAGTGGAGGCTGCCCATCACATTTGCCGCTGACCGCCAGCTAAGTACATTCTAAGCACGAAATGTCCTCTACGGCGCCGCACCCAGCGTGTCGCAGACTAGGCGTGCTCGCAGTAATGGGGTGCGTCAAACGCCAGTACATCATCTCCTAATATCTGTAGCAGCCACAGCGGCAGCCGTGGTCATGAAACGTCTAGAGAACGTAGCAACAGCGGGATATGTGTGATGGATGGCAAACATTTGCACCTCTTTCGTCGTTTTTAAGAAACGCACAAGTTGAAAAATACATAGAATGCATTCTTGATGTGCCTCGTCCCCTCCCATCAACCCCCTCCTACCGAGTGTCAAGTGATGGAGCGCCCTAGTGCGCTTTGACGAACCAAGAGATAATACAGGCACACACAATAATCAGAAAAGCCTTCAAAGCCGCCCTTGGTCTTCCCGAATACACTAGCACGGGAACATTCGAGGGACTAGGTATGGACAATACTTTTGACGAGTACGCAGACGCGACGTTATATGCTCAGAAAGACGGCTTTGTTCTTCGGCACAAGGCAGGGAAGTATTGACAAGGTTAGGCTTCACCCTGAGACCCCAGTATTGCGGAGTGGAAGCGGCACAGATAGACGAAACGTTCGATCGCACATTGCGGTGGCCCCAATTCCCAAAAACATGCATCCTAAGTACCACCCCGGACGACGCAGAGCAAGGGCCAAGGCTCGTCACAAACGCTTCGGCCTGGGACCGGGAGTGTATTACACGGATGCAAGTCGAACCAGCCCAGACACCTTCACCGTGGCCTCTACGTGTCAGAACAACATAACCAACGGCATCCTTCAAAAAACACCGCCCAAGCACTGTGTACAGATGGTTAACCAGCGAAGATGAAACGTGCGGCCCCGGTGTTTAGCAGTGGTTTAATCCCGATGCTGTATTGAAGCGTTTCTCAATTATTGGTTACATGTTCGTGTTTCTAGTGGAACGCAAGCGCCAATGGCGGGCGGATACTGCTAACCACGACGCCGAGCTAACTCGAGATATCGAACGCATGCGACAACGGCGAGCCGAGGAGCCGGCGTTGCGGGCAGAGCAGGTACGACGTACGCAGAGAACGACGTCACTAACGGCGCTGCCAATGGCACGCGCGCTTGGGTGCGACGTAGAGAACGACGTAGCTGACGGCGCAGCCAATGGAGACGTCTAGAGAAACATGGGACGAACGGTTTTTCGTTTCGCCTAGCCATATACAGCTTTCGCTGTAAAACCTCCTCGGCATGCGTTGCAGAGGCTGCAGCCATCGCCTTGACCATTCAGGATGCCGAATGTCAGACCAATTCGGCTGTCTTATTATCCGACTCACAAGCGGCTTGCCGCCTGTTTCTACATGGGACGGCACCCCAATCAACAATCAAATCTTTAGGCAGTCAACTAAGGGCACCACAGTATCATATGCATGGTGCCCGGCACACGATCGAGGGACTGGCAGGGAACCCCTAGAATATGGGCTCCAACCCCCCCCCCCCCCTCGTGCCTTTCCTTTATTTGTTTTCAATAAAGTTTTTATTCACTCACCCCCAAGAATCATGCTCTCAACAAAGAAAAAAAAAACATTCTGGCGCGCACAATAAGATGTCTAGTGTTACGATACGATCTTCATATATAGCCAAAGTGGAAGAAGCGTCGACCGATGCCTATCCTGCAGAAGTGTGCTCTGCATCAACCCCGCCATAGTAGTGCTGTCTCTGCCATTCCTCACATTTAAAGAGATCCTGCAAGCCTTCTTATGAAAGGTCTGGAAACATATATCTGGTAATAAAAAAGCAAATTAGTGGTCCTCACAAATCTTTCCCAACAAGATTAGTGCACTTCCTCTGAAGGCTGCCGCTTCCACGTTCTCGCCGCCTTCCCCTCCTTTCCGTAGCGACAGCTGCGCTGGAAGCTGTGCCGCCATGCAGATGTGGAATAATGCCCGCCATGTCCAGCCTATGATCGCGCTGTCTCGGCGTAACTCCGAGCGTGTGCCCCGAGATCCTACGATGCGACCCTTCATCACTCTGCCTGATCTCGTGAGCCACGACATCGGCGCAGTGTTATTGTTGTTTTTTTGCCACCAGATGGCGCAACCGTCCTATCAGCAATCTAATCAGTAACAGTCTACCTGCTCTTTACAAAGGGAGTGGTCACAAATCATCATCATCATCCACCCCACCTTCGTTTTATCTTAGGAGTCCGTTCCTGCGGCGAGCGTCGGTGGCGTTGTCCCTCGTAACCGAGCGAACGCGGAGCGGAGTGGGAGATGAAAGACGACGATAGCGAAGAGAGCGCGAGGAGGAAAGCGGAGGAGAGTATGGCGAAATGGTGAGGACGAAAGCGGAGTGCCAGCGGCGACCAGGCATGCGGCGAGCGCGGAAACAAAGCACTGGCGTGGGCTTCGGACCCACTGCGCATGCGCTACTTCGCCTGCGCTGCCGCCGCTACAGAATGCGTTCCGTGCGCCACGCGTTCCCGTGTTCACGCTTTCTTTCTGAGCTACGCAACCGGTGGAAATGCTTCGTCTGCCACGCTGCTGCTGCTAAACGAGCTGCCCGAGCACAGGCTCAGCGCCGCCGCCGAGAGAACCCCGTCATTCAGAATAAAATTCTTTGCCACAATGTATAGCGAATTCAAAACACCTAAACAGCTGCGCTCAAAATTCGCATTACGGAGTATCGTAATCGTCGGTGAATCTTTTTGAAGTTAATTTTACCGAAAGCTCTGACATTAGGCTCGCCACAACTAGGCTTGTCACAAGTTTAATTATCACATGCTGGTGCTCTAACGAACATGTACCCCGAAACTGGATTTGCTCTGTGCGTTTTTAAGACCACCTCCTGCTCAGGCTCATCTCGCAGTATGGCAAAGTACAACAAAACTGTTCAGACCCTGCGGCACTATGAACCTGTGGCTATATGCAGTTGGGAGGCAGATAAGGGATGCAGCCAACTGTGCCGAATTTCTCGCACATCACTCTGGCTCTTCGGAAGACTCTGGATTGAGAAATCCAAGCATCATTTGTTCATGCCTGATCTATCACTGCAGCTGCAATTACCATCAGCTGTCTCCTAATGCGACATTATACACTGCTGCGCCGCCTACGAAAGGGCCTTCTCAAATTTGTATTCTTTACTCAAGGGAATCGCTGACTTCCCCATATGCGACCACTGCAACTCTGAGGACATCAAGCACCTCCTCTGCCACTGCACCTGCTCCAATGCCCAAATTGTCAGCCCCTCTTCAAAACACGCTCAACCAACTAAATGGTCGAACCTTTACAGAGGCCAAGATACTGGATGCATGGTCTCATACGTCAACCTAGAAAGCTGCGCGCACTCCAACTTTCCTGAAATCAGCAGACCCAAGAAGACGCTTACAGATAACCCTGGTCTCTAGTCTGGTACTGTGCATGTAAACTGTCTCCTGTTTTTTCCTTCTTTAAATCCCCTTTATCTCACTGCCGGGTAGCAAACTGGACATTAATCTGGTTAATCTCTCTGCCCTTTCTTGTTTTCTCACTCTGAAAGCCAGATGCTCTAAAGCACTCAACCACTGCACAACATTCACACTTGATTTCTGTGGGGTTGTGCATGCCAGACTCGTGAGAGTGGTGGCGTTTGTCCATGTATTTTGAAGGCCACAGCATGTAATAGTGTAGCTGATGAAAACAATGCTTTGCACGTTGCAAAGTTCTTGAGAAGACGCCAGCTGTTGTCGCAACAAACGAGTTGAGAGCAGGAGGAGATTGCTAAAGTCTGTTGTGACTTCACTTCTCCTTCATCTAGTGAACTAATGTAGGCAATGGAATGTCTAGCTACATGCTTACACTGTACGGTCAACTGCAAAAACTTAACAGTCCATTGGATGCGAGCACATGCTGAATTTCCACATTTTGTGACCCTATCTAGTAAAACCGTACAACACTGCTTTGTTTGCATATATTAATACAGGCTGTAAATGTGAATACCAGGCTATTATCAAGGCTGCTGAGCTAGTCAAACCTGGTTATAATGAAGTCGCCTCCGACATGAAAATACATATGTTCATTATATCTGATATTGGCTATAAGCATTTGCTGCATGCCATTGGCAAGACAGATTTACTTTGTTATATCCAATTTGTTACATCCATGTTTATTACTTCGAAGTATGGCTGTATTCAGCTTTTTCCGAGATCCCGCAGTCAAACTTTTCCAGTTTGCTACACGTCTTTTCAGTGCCTCAGCAATATTGGTAATATGGGCGCACACAACTTTCTATGGCAATGAAGGGAAAGCTGCAGGGGCAGAGTGTCTGCATATGCGTTACTGTGCACAGCATTACGGCAGCATTTGACAGCGCTTTTGGCTTCTCGGAACAGGTACTGAATCAGCATAGCTTCCACATGCGATGGTCTACCAGCTTCTCACACACTTTAAATAAAAATCTGAAAATTAAGTCAGACTGAACACTCAGTCGTGTACTTTGTCATTTTGCTGTTGTAAATAAGATATTTGTTTTCTTTTCTCCAGCTTAAACTAATGCGGATAAGAATCTGGGACTTTCTCCAGGAGCACCCTTACTTGTGCGCACTTTGCTTTTGTAATGTTCACTTCATTGCCACAGAAAGCTGTTACAAGTATAGCATGAGCAATGAAGCACAAGGTATTTGTGTAAGAGCATTTATTAGCCAAAAAAAGACAAAGCCAAGTGTGTTCCGCAGTGCAAAAGGACTATGTCAGTGCTCCATGCGTTCCTCGGTGGCTACGGCAACTGTCGGGTCAGCTGGGCCCGTTTTGTCCTTGTCATCTGACGGAGCGGCAGGAGGTGCATCATCGCCAGGTGGTGGCCGGCGGTCTTCTTCACCCTCGATGGACGCCAGCTGCAGGTTTGTCAGGGAGCCTAACGACATTTTCAGTTTTTGCACACTTTGCACACAACTGCCACAAGGCAAATAGCATCAAGTTGCATTAATGTTAACCCCCCTCCTCAGACCAAAGTATACAGTATAGACCAGTTATAACGTAACCATTTATAGTGCAGGACCGGATATAATACGGTCTTTTCAGACTCCCGTTAATTTTCCCATAGCACTCTATGTATACGCATATCGTTTATAGTGCAGTTGCGGGACACGAAATACCGGTTACAGTGCGGCTGCCTGGAAGTTCGTCAGTCAACGTAGACGGCAAACGCTCCCCTCAAGCCACAAATACCATATTTACTCGAATCTGATGCGCACTTTTTTCCCGATAAAACAGGTCCCAAAATTCCGTGCGTGTTAGAATCGCTTACAACCCTAAATCTGCGTTACCATATAGCCGTCAGCATTTCAAAATGGCCACCTTGCACGCGCGTCGAGCCTAGCTACTTTCGAGCCTAGCTACCATAGCTTCCTCCATGTGCTGCAGTACACCTGCTTAGGCAGGTGTACTGCAGCACATGGAGTCTACCATCTGTCTTCACGTTCTCTGCGTCCGCTCTATCAGCATGAAGTACAGAGTTCATCATGATGCCACATTTAAACGGAAAGTGATCATGTGTGTGGAGACGGATGGAAATTCGACCGCATCACGGGCGTTCGGGACTGGCGCAAACAGAAGGAGAGTATTTTCACCAGCAAAGCAATGCGGAACGGTTTTAGTGGACCGAAGCAGGACGTAATTAGCGACGATCCACTTCGGCGATACAATCGCCTTGGCTCTATCTTGAAAGCAATCTGCAACGGGGAAAGTCCGCCGCGCGCCGTGGTTTCGCCGCTTATAGGTCGCGTTGAAGCGAGAGGCATGATAGCACGAAGGTCAATTCGCTCGCCGCGCTTCGTCACTCGAGCGTTTTGACAGTTTGTTTCCGCGGTCAACGAGCGAGATGTGTTTATGTTTGCTTGTGGGCGCATGACACCGTGCTTGTTAAATTATTTAGTAAGCGAAAGCGGAACCTAGAGCATGGTGACAGCGACAGCAGAAATGCACCTGGAGTGTCCATTATCGCAATAAAATAGTTGTTTTGGTTATAGTGCGGTACCGCTTACAGTGCGGATATTCGTGACTCCAGCGACTTACGTTATAAGCGGTCTACATTGTATTTAACTAAACTTAAAATAAATGCAATGTTGTTGACAACAACAAACACGATTTACATTTCTAAACTTCGTTCCATGCTTAGCAGGCAACACTGCGGAAACTATGCAAGTAGTGCAGTATTGGAAGCCTCATTTCGCGCATTTTGCATTGCAGTTGTTTTTGATCTGCGCCATTTTTTATGGCACAATTCCTTCATATATACTATTATGACCTGTGTATGTACGCTTACATAAAATTGCATAATATTTGTGCAGCTTTGTCATTCCAGTACACTATGTACTACTATGCTGTGGTCACAGAAACATGATGAAACATTTCTTCAGTGGTAAATAGGTGCAGGTCTGTGAGGCCTTTCATGTAATAAATGCATCATATTTTGCAACATACATTTACTAAATTTAAAGGGACACTAAAGACAAATAATGTCATTGTGGCTTGTTAAAATACCATTCCAGAAACCTCACCGCACTTGTTTCAAGCCAAGAAAAGATTTAGTTAAGGAGGAAATCGCCTCTGAAGGGTCCCCATACCTATAGCGCAATTCAAATTGCCCGCCCCCAAGAGGCAGAGTGGTGACGTTGCATATGCCATCACCGCTCTTTACAGCCATTCGGTGGGTAAAATGGTGCCTGTTTTTTATGCACTATCCAAGCGCGGCGCCGTGGCAGAACCGAGCCAAGACAGAGTTGGATTAACTGCTGCAGCTGCTCTTGGTCAATTGGCATGGACTGTTCGGCATCCCACAACACCACATGGACGTGGCATTCTCTGCTAATTGTAGTTTGTGCAAGTTTCGCGAGCCAGAAAAACCAGCGCAGCAGTACGCTATAACAATACTGAAATGGGAATGCACGGGCGGTGCTGGTGTCGAGCGAAACCGAAACCTTATGACCACCCGCACCATTTTCAAGGGTAAGGTCGATGACTCATTTTTTTCTACTAATCAAATCAAACTGGACAAGTAGCCTTTTCTTCAGTCTTGTTATGCAATGCAATTATGTTTTTATTGTGAGTGGTTGAGTACTAGTGACAATTATAATAAGGAGTGCTTATGTCATAGGGCTAGTAGCTGAATGTCGCGGGGAAGTCACAAATCATGTCCTGCATTTACCTCAATTTATCGATTACTAAATCTCTGTTCACGATAATATTGATGCCTTGGATGTTCTCGAGCATCACTCTATCACTTTAGCTTGACTTTATTTGCCTTTACTGTTCCTTTAAATGCTACATTGAATCACATGACACATACCTAGATATCATTCATTCATATGTGACAGTATTTCTTGGTCGCGAGTACAAGCAGTGAGCTAAGTTTCTCTAGCCTTTGTAGCATTGCCTACCGCTATACTGGCTTTTTAACAAGACCATTTCACAACCACCATAAAGTGATTTTGTTGTTATTACGTTGAATATTGCGCATCTCCACTCAACACACTGGCAAAGAATGTCGCGACCTGCACATTTACTGTACCTACATATCATCTTAGCCACAGCTTCACTCGCACATAAATGTTTGCCAGGATCACATCATCTTTTTTCTTTTTTCTGGGGTTCTACGTGCCAAAACCAGTTCTGATTATGAGGCATGCCGTAGTGGAGGGCTCCGGATTACATCGTACTGACATCTAACCGATTTTGTGAAACAAATATATTAGAATCAGAACTAGTTTGGTCTGCTCAGCAAGAGTGCTGTCATCTGAGGAGCTAGAAAGAGCTCACCCAAACAAAGAAGCTGGGGTTGTGGTCTGATGGCTTAGAGCATTTTGCTGCTGCTATCATGCATAGTTGTACATACTTGAATTACTGTACTCAAAGTACTGTACTTTAAATACTTATGTGAGTATTTTGGTATTTCACAAATACCTTTAGAAAGCTATATTTATTTAGTAATGCAACTTACAATATTTTTCAGCAGCTTTTTGTACTTTTATTTGAACAATTTTCAAGATACTTCAACTCGAGTTGACTGGTTGCAGGTGCATAAATGCACAGTCTCAATTTAACTAGTACATGACTTACAATGTGCACTGGCATTTTAGTACAAACCATCACCCTGATATCATCATGCACCAAGTTTATGACATAAATCTTTCAGGTATCTTAAAAGACAGGCTGTTAACACAAATTCTGAAAAGCAACCATTTCCAAGCTGGAACAAGAGATTTTGTAATTCAGTACTTTGACTGCCAAAATAAAAAGCTCCAATGTTACAAAACTTTGTTTTGTTTGTGCAATGCAGTATTTTTTTTTTCTTTCTCAATATTTTGTGCTCTACTTGGACACTTTTGGAATAAGGGTATTTAGTACTACACCACTCAGTAAATTTTATGCCTATATTTACTCAAGATACTAAGTATCATGTAATGTCTGCTGCTATGCAATGTCTGTCTATAGCACAATCTCCCAGCAGGAAGTTACACGATTCTTTAACATGACGTCACGAATGCAACATAAAATTTTTTCACACTTCCATTCAGACCCCAAATGTGGATAAGTAAAACCTACTATGACTTCTGTGCCTGCTCTGCTACAAAATGTTAGTAAGTTGCTTCACAGCACAAAAAATTCACCGACGATTACGATACTCCCTAATGCAAAATTTGAGCGCAGCAGAGGTGTTTTCATTTCGAGATATATTGGCTGGCGTGGACAGTCTCTCTCGTGTGGCACGCTGCAAACGAGCGAAGTGTGGCACGACTACCTAGCAAACCTGGAGATCGCGATAGTCAGCGCGTAGGTGACGCGTGGGCAAGATTCACAGCAGCCACCACCGCCGCCAAACCTCCCACACGGCCATTGTCGCCGCACTACACTTTTCTTCTCACGCTACCGCCATACCCTCCTCCACTTCATCAATCCGCTGCACCCTCCTCTCCGTTTTCCTCCGCGCATCTTTCATCTCCCGCGGCACTCCGTGTTCACACTTTCATTCTTTGCTTGCCACAGGAACGGGCGCCTAACAGCTGCGCTCTAAAAAACACACTCAAGTGTGCACGCACTCACACATGCAAACACCCTAAGAAAGGATGCCCCGACACACACTTTTTCACACAGTGTGTGTGTGTGTGTGTGGTGGGGGGAGGTCGTTTCTTAGGGTGTTTGTGCTCGTACATACATGCGAGTCTTCTTTTGCACTCCAAAGAGCAACTTAATAAATGAATTACTGGCTAGCCCAGCTACAAGTTCTTCTGCTACAGAAGTCTTCTCTCAGTCTGCTCATAATTCTTATAAAGGCTCCCTCCTTCCTAAATGCTAAAATATCGAGTGTAAATTTGCCACAAATAGGAATATTCCCTGCATGGGGCATCACCAGTTATATGCACATAAAGCTAGCAAAAGCTTTGTGAAACACATTACAGTTGAACCTCATTACAATGAAGTTGCAGCTGACACAAAAGTACCTTCATCACATGCAATGTTCATTATAAGAATATATTTGTCACATGCTTATATTGGCAAGAAATAATTTTGATTTACTTTAGTGTATCCAATAATTTGTTATATCCATGCTCACTATATGGAGGCTCAACAGTACTAGCTCTTCAGCACAGGTCATGCATCCTAAAACAGTCCGAAATAGCAGCTGTGTAATGTCTGCATTTATCAACATGAAAGGCCTGATTTTAATTATACAGTTGTTCATGAAAATACATGCTTTTTGGACACAAAAGCTGCACAATTTTGGCACTGCTTTGTTCTGGGAAAGAAAGTTTAAATTTACTACTATCCCTATTTTCAAGAGGGAAGTTTTAGAATGCATCACAGAGGCAGCAGGTAAGTCTTTCCAAGCTATGCTTGAATTGACTGTAACTACCCGTGCTTGAATTATTGTTAGCTGGCCGTATGTCTGGCAATTTTTAGGCACATATTTTGCATTGAACAATAAGTGGAACTACAGACTATGTAAAGACTTCTTGTGTAACAAAGGGGCCTCTAAGGAAATAACCTGACCTGACTACAGACAGGGTTAAACATGCTAGAGCAACACTGGGTCTATGATGGACACTGTTCCAGATTATGGGCGGGTTCCAGATTAATTTTGATCACCTGGGGTTCTTTAACATGCACCCAAATCTAACTAATGTGCACATTCTTGCATTTCACCTCTATTGAAACTGCGACCTTGTGCACAGAACCAGAGCACCATAGACACTGCGCCACCACAGCAGTTGACTAAAGACACAACGAAGCACGAATTGAGCGAAATATGCCCACTGGAGGTGCTTCGGAAACTGAGGGCAGTCACAATGGCACCTTCTCAGGAACTTGCCTACTGTTTTGGTGCTTCCTGTACAACAAATGGCCAGTGACATGCAAAGGCACGAAATCTGTTATTTGGCACAGCAAGATGACAGCACAAGCGCTCTGACACACTATGTTCTTCAATTGCTGGCATTACTTGGCCACTTATGTCACTGCTGCTCTGTCATTACGTGGTACCATAACAGCTGAGTGAGACTGCATTCTACTCTACCAGATGGAGTCAAGGCACAATATAAAGAACACAAATTATCAAATAAAGCTTGTAAATATAAAATGTTTACAGCGGGTATCAGAGTACAGCTACAATGAAGAAGGTATTTGCGTGTCGGAGATGACTTTGTTATAACGAGGCTCAATAGTAACGCCGATGTGTTCTAATACTTTTGTGCTTCAAGTTTTCCTTCGTGCGACCATCTGGTTGTTGCTCACTCATGCCAACATCTCACGTGCTTCTTGTTCTGGACAGCAAAAGGATACGTAGGGGGCAACACGGTCATCGTCATAGATGGTGAAGTCCTGGCCTTTGCCTACGATGGCAATTGAGACGTTCTTGGTTGACAGTTCCACCTCATTGGGCAGGCAGTCGCGCAGCGCCCGCAGACCATGTTTCACGAGCTCCTCCAGGTTGCCTGCACATACAACAGGCACTCGAATAACACTTCCTCCTCGAGGCTCTATGCTCAGCCAGTTCAAAGCTGGGCATGCACAACGTAAAAGTAAATTATATGCGATGACAAAAGCACTACAAAGAAGGGGTTCACAACAGTAATGGTAATAAAAGCTGAGCTTGGTCATCTAGGTCAGAAATTGAAAGTCTCAAAACACTAGATCTTTGAATAGCAATACAGAACAGGAAAACTGTTCTAAATGGACAGCTGTTACAGCTGTACAAAACTTGCATCAGCAAACTGCAAAAGAAAACTTGACAGTTTACAGAATTTTGATTGCAAGTAAATCATACAAAAACTGCAACAATTTTGAAACATGAAGTCCTTAGCTCTGCCACTCTGTAACAAGAACAGGCACTACAATTCCACCAGCAGCTGGTCCCACATTATGCAAGAGAAAAAAGCTGACCGCATATATTTCACCACATGCTCCCCCGCCATAGCTTTATAAACAAGACTTTTCACAAATAACATAAATAATAGGACAATGTCATATGCAGCTTAATCAGGCATGTCAATTTTAAATGTTCTAAACATTGCTCTAACATTGTAACCAGTTTAAACAATTTGGAACTTATTTCAGCTGCAGAGCTACACAGTTTAAGTTGATATGTGGTGTTTAATGGCGCAAGGGCTAGGTATGGTGAAAGAGCGCCATACACAGTTTAAATAAAGCATTGTAACGCTTGCTAATGTATGTTGCAATCTCTAGTAATTTCTTTATTAAGGATTGAGATCATACTCCAAAACCCCCCTTTTGTCTGTCAATGTGCACGATAAGCCAGCACAGTGAATATCTAATGAGTGCATTTTTTCGTTTCCTGTGTCAATCAGGATATGAAAACTGCTTTAGGCTGCAGCATGGATTCAAGCATCAGCCTCTATCAAGAATACAGATGTAATCAATAACAGCACAGATAAAGTGCACCTATCCAATTTTGGAGGAGCTGCTACCAGCAGTCAGCATAGCTCAACATGTAGTTAAGGCTACAAGACAGGCCATACAGCCTGTGCCATGAGTCCCCTAATGTCCAAGTGCATGGGGAACCATAACGCTTCAGCAGCAACAAAAAAAAGATGGCGGCCATTCACCACGCTTATTGACCACACGGTAGAACTCTTGCAGCTACTGGCATTTCTACAGCTTCGGCAAAACACTGCAACCCCAAGAAAGGACTTCAGAGTGGTTCGCACTGACGGCAATGTGTCTTTACCCGACTTCGTTAAAACAACTCTTGCACTGGGACCAAAGTTCGTAGTCAGCACTTGTCTTCGTCTATTCTAGTCATTGCTTGGGTATGCGCTGTAATTTGCAGTAACATATACAGTCGAGCCTCGATGTAATGAACAAGGGTATGATGAATTATTGGATATAACAAAGTAAACATAAAATTTGTCTCGCTTATATCAACATGTAACGAATATATGCTGATAACAAATATAGGACATAACAAAGTTTGACTGTAGTAGTGCAACACAGAAAACATCAAACGGAGACTAATGTGTTACTTGGTAATGGTATTAGGTGGTGTCTAGCGCAAATGGGTCATGCAAGATGACAGGGAACACAGGCGTCATGACTTCATCTCCCCTGTTGTTTTGCAGGCTCTATTTGTGCTAGAGATTGCACACTAAAACATTTTCCAGTGCTAAAGGACAAGGCTTTGCTAGATAGATCAGAGAAATAGAAAAGGTGAAATAATGGGGTCAACTGTTCTAAGAACTGTAGTTGAGGCTGAAATTCAAGCAAGTTTCTTTTTTTTTTTTTAACTTGACAAATACTCGGCAAGTTCGTTCTAGGACTTATGAAAGCAGGACCAGAAAGATGAAGCAAACAGAACCACTGCCTTGTCCACTCTGTTCCCTATTTTTTTTTAAATCTTGCCCCTCAGCACTGGTAAATAAATTACGTAACATTTCCACACAGCCAGCCTGCTGTGACCAAGGAGTCATACATACATGACTTGAACTCGTCTAAGTGCTTCTCTAGGTATGTTCGGGCCGACTGGGAACGGGCGCCGATGGCCATGGCCTTGCAGTCAAAGAAGTTGGCAGACGGGCACGTCTGGTAGATGTGTGCACCCATGTCCTAAACAAAAAATTGCAACATGACGAACAAAATAGCACAATCACGGGACAAGGACACAGTGCTGACTACTAACCATAAGGTTTCTTGCAGTGACCAGAATGCATACACAAGGAGAAAACACCCAAACAGACAAAATGAACTGGCAAAAGAACAAAAGCAGGGAGTGAATGTCACCTATGAATGTCAATCCCAGAGATACAAAATTTCTTTGTCATACAGTTCATGTTCAGCACAATCGCTTACCTTCGCATTCTGCTGAAGTACATAATACCAAACTTAAGCAAAAAAAAAAAAAATATTGCAGTTTCACCCGAAAGGCGAAACATTGCTAGTGATAGTGTAGTATTAGACTACTAGCAAAGTAATAGCAAAGTATTAGACTACTACACAAAGTAAAGTTTGTACAGGGTTTGTACAGAACATCTGACCTAAAATGCAAGGACCATTCAAGGGAAAACAAGGGGAATGTGGGAGATGGAAATTCAAGACGATGAGCAACACTAGAACAAGGTGAGAGCAGGGCCATTCAAGAATTTCAAGCATGCTAAAGGCTAAAATTCAAGGAGAGGGAAAGAAACCTTACTCTTACACATACACTGAAAAATAGTGACATCTCCTCTTTAGCTGCCATTTCTTGTAGCTAAGCAGGCGCTGAGCTGGACACATGCTTCAAGCACTTCAGGTCACTTATATAAGTTGACTTTTCTATTGTAAGGATGTCAATCGCCTTCTGGCATGATGGTTAGTAGTCCAACTTAAGCCAAAGATACTTGCCATCTTAATGCCAAATGGCTGAAAATTGCTTTCCGCCAGGCATTTCCAGAGCCTATGGCACGAAACAAGAACCATGATGGCTGCGGTGTTAACTAACCGGCAAACAACAAAGTGGTGGCACGGCTTGGTCGCTTGATCTGGCTTTGTCTTGCTCCACGATTGCAATGATGATTTAAAGAAGCCTGTGGTTGATGGCTGTGGACACACACCATTGCAATCGTGTAGAACATTCCCAAAAGAAAATAATCTAAATTGTTTCCCGATAAACAGTGTCCATGGCATAGCCCCTATGCATATTTTATTAGACTGAAGGTTGAAAAGTTGCCCCAAACCCCAGTTTTCAAGGAATTCAAGAAGCACATTTATTTTTAAGAAGATTTAAGGGCCCTTGAATCTCTTTTTCCTGATTCAAGGGTTTTCAAGAATGTGTACGAACCCTGTTTGTAGTTTTATCATCCATAAAAATTGAATTAAAATTCACTTACTAATTACCAAGTGTGGTGTCACACATGCACAGTCAAACATGAACATATGTCACTCGATGACCACAAACAGTCACTTTCGCAACGCTAGTGTAATGAAGAGCACCGGCAGCTGCGAGTAAACACACTTTTTCTCCCACCCCAGATTAGAGCACTGCACGGGCTCGGGCTTACCCGAAAGCCCGGGCCCGGCCCGGCCCATGGGCCGGGCCGGGCCGGGTAGAGCAGTTTTTTCACGGGCTCGGGCCGGGCTCGGGCACGGCGTGTGCTTTTTGACCCGGGCCCGGGCCGGGCTCGGGTTTTTTGGCGCGGGCCCGGGCCGGGCTCGGGCTTTCTGCGAGTTATTCTCGGGCTTCTCAACTCTGAAAAACATGTATTTTTCGCTCTCGGGCCGCGTTCGGGCTGGTTTCGAGCCAGGCTCGGGCCGGGCTCGGGCTTAAGCTAAAGGGGTGGCGGGCCGGGCCGGGCGGGTAACGTAGATTATTTCCGGGCCCGGGCCGGGCCCGGGTCTCGCCATAAAAGTTTTGATCGGGCTCGGGCGGGCCGCTCAATGTAAAAACGGGCCCGGGCCGGGCTCGGGCCACAAAAATCGGCCCGTGCAGTGCTCTACCCCAGATTACCTCCAGGATACATCACGCGGACCGCGTACGTGCACAGCTGCACGGACAACCACGCGCAGCCATGGCCAAAGGAGGAGATGCCCATCTCCTCCTTTGATGCCCATTATGCATTTTATAACAGTCTCAAACCAGTTTGTTAGTAATGGTGACAAACAAAAGTTAACTTGTGATTAAACATATTTCAATGACAATGAACGGAAAGCTTGTACCAATGTGCTAACTTACATCATATCCAGCTACCAAGAGGCCAACTCCATAAGGACGACGGTCGTAACGCTGAGTGCACACCTGCATTTCTGTTGGCAGAAAAGTCAAGGAGCAGAACAACTTTCACTTTTAAATTGGTTATAATTGAGCCCTATATAGTACCGAAACCATCTTGGCAAGGCCTCAGGGCAAGTAATTGTATAAACAGCCTTTAAATCACACCTATGCAGATGACACCTGCACTTGGTGGTTAGCAGATAAGACGCAAGTCCCAGCATGTTGACTCCAAATTTTCAGCGTACCACGGGTGCCATCCAACCTGAGAGATAACACCGAGGAACCACGACTGGTTCTCCATTTCTGGTGAGCAGTAATGGCGATGCTTTTTCCAGTTTCAATATGAAAATGTCTTATTTTCGCAAGCTGTTAGGGATGCAGCCACTTGTTTTCCAATGTATAATTTTGCACCGAGGAAGCTCTATATACACACTATGCAAAAGTAGGCTTTTTCTGCAGTAAAATGTTTTGCTGCAATTGGCCTTCAAGAAATGTTGCACAGATGGTACTGTCGACACACCTTCAGCTTCTTTAAAGGGCAACTTGGGCGATTTTTCAATGTCCACTTGCCTAAATAAATCTTTGAATATATGTTCTCTTTTGCACTCTGGTTATCTGTGCTAAATGATATGACTGCAAGTCATTTTGTTTTCCCGAAAATGAATTCTAAAGATTGGCTTTGTGTTCCCGACTCATGCCCACGAATGTACAACTTTCTACTGGCCACCATGTGTTTGTGACGTCAAGAGTCTACACCACCACTTCACTCAGAGACGACGAAGCAGGCTGCTTTTTTTACAAGACGACGGCCAACAATCATTATTTTGACAGACATGATGACCGGTGCTTCTCTTCGTCTTGTTGCAGCGCAAGGCATTGAGGTTGGGGCTCGCCAGCTGCCTCGTGCGGCGGCGGCACGTCAAAATCAAATGGCAATCCTTCAGCGCTCATATCATCGCTGAAATCGCCACTGTCTTGTATGTAAGAGCTGGAAAAGCTCCCAGTGCCGTCAGAAGACATTGTCAGCTTAACTTTTTTGGCATTAGCACTACGTATACTGCGTGTTTAGCAAGTGTTCTGCTTGCTTACATTACGGTGGTGTAGGATCTGAAGTCACTGACTCATCGTAGACGCCACACGAAGCAGCCACCCGTTTCGGTACCTCATTTATTGGTTATTTTAAATTACTCATGAGTTTCTAAGCAAATCGAACGACCCTACCAGTGACAAAACTGTCAGTGCCACTTGAAAATGACAATATCGTAATATGGTTAAAAACACAACGAAGTTGCCCTTTAATTGTGGCTATGGGGCCCCACTCTTACATCACAGTCCAACGGCAAATCAAGAGCCGAGATCGCTCCGCAGAGCTGTCAACACCACTTCGCCGAAATCAGCAAATCCGGCTGGAAGTTTACAAGAGATAGTTGCTCGAGCAACCATTGAGTGGATTGTCCGTGTAACAAATGACATGCAGTAGACAGCAGATGTAGGCAGATGATGCGAGACAGCATGCAAGCGATTTGTTTACCGGCTGCAGCGATAGATAATCCTTGTACTATTGTCGTACGTTTTCTTAAGAAAATCACTACTCAGAAAGCAGCTTTTCAAATTAAAGTGGTGAAGAAATGGGCCCAGACGATAACAACGGCTTTTAATGCTTGCAAATGCGCATTTGACCCTTTCTTCTGTTGACTGAACCAAGAAGGCCAAAGCATAAGCTTTACAGCGGAGGCCGCTTAGATAAAAAGGTAAGCGAAACCTTGCTTATTGGTAAGCTCAAACTTTCTCAGAGTTGGCATTTCAGTTTTTATGCAGTGAAAGGACTGAAGTTTCTTGTCATTAGTTTGCGTCATTAGGTCATTGTTAGTTCGTATTGTTTTCGTTGTGAGTACCATGTACTAACAAGCCCAACAGCAAACTCTCTTGGTACACTACAATGCCGGTTGGCAATATGTGGTTGCGTTCGTTTTTGGAGCTTTACATTTTCATAAAACTGTCATGAGTCCATGTAGCTTAATACAGATGGATGCAAAACAACCTGCCCAACCGTCAGCTACATGAGTTGGACAATTTCAACGTGAAGCTTCTGTGTGCCTAAAAATGTTGTATAATTTTACATGTGCCTTTGTAATTAGTTCTTAGCTTGCATGGCATGTGCAACATGCCCATATATAACTTCATAAAGCTTGTTGCTGAGCTAGTTGGTTCATAACACTCAGAAAAAGTGACTGCGTAAGACGAGACGGGAGAAACACAATTTTGTGCTAGTCCATGTTTGTCTCTTCTCGCCTTCGTCTGTTTTGCGCAGTATCTTTTTCCTAAGAACTCCATATATTTTTCCTTGAGTGCAGCAAAACTTTGGTTGTGAGGGAGCACTTGCATGCCTGCCGCAACACAATGAGGGGCTTGTGGAAAAGGATACTGTTTCCGAGCAGTGTGACGAGTCGACTGATGGGCAAAGGTGTGTCATGCGCATAGCGGTTGCTGAGACACTCGGAGCGCATGAACTTGCTTAACAGGCGCGCGTCAGCCGTCAGACCCGCGATGGAGACACCGACGTGGTTGTCGATGGGGATGATCTTCTTCTGGTGCGCCGACAGCTCGGAAGAGGCTCTCTTGAGGGCCAGCAGCACGGCGTGGGTGTCGCTCTTGAGGCCGATGGTGGCCGAGCCCTGTTTGACGGCCTCCATAGCGTACTCCACCTGGTGCAGTCGGCCCTGGGGGCTCCACACGGTAACATCATTGTCGTACTGGTTCCGGTACTGCGAGGAAGAAGGCGCGGTAGACAAAAAGTGATGAATCACGCTTTACTCTGCTTAGCACGATTATACGGCGTTGTACGCCGAAAAACTTGGACCAAGTGTGACGGTTTCATGCCCGGCGATGTTCCGTTTCCAAAAAGGACGCCAATGAAGCGCCAGTACCAGCACATGCGCTTAGGCAAGAGTGCCCCCAACGCGCCAGTACCAGCACCAGCGTCGAACGTTTGTACTACGGACGAGCTGTCGACAGTTATGGTGCTTGCTCGTTTTACTTAATAAATCGTTGGCAGCCACCAACGGCTGTGCGGACGCACGACCCGTCATCTAAACTACGATGTTCTCTCTATTTGAAGCACTTTCCGGCTTTTCGTTGCACTCGCTGTCACGAAGCGCACACCTCGCGTTTGTGTTCCGCAATCCCGAAGCACTACGCTAAGCAGTCATGCATAACCAGACACGACGTGCAGAACGACAAGTAGAGTAGGTGCAAATACAAATGTACCAGAATACTGCAGACACACACTTACCATGGCGAAGTGAGGCCAGCGATCGTGACTCGCCGGATCGGATAGCCCAGAAGCAAGCTCGAAAACACGGCTCGATTGTGGACTGGCTTGCAACGACTTGCTACAGGTCACTAACGGCGATGGCAATGAGCTCAACGGCGCTACAGCGTACTAGAAAACGGCGCTACCAGCGCGAACGCGTTCTGTTTCAGTCAGGACACCGTGACTCGGTGCACTGTCATTCAGGGTTTGTTTACGAATAAGTAGCAAGGAATTATACATATACAAGAATAACTCTCTCATTTGTTGTTACGATAAAACACGCCATGGCCGCAATGTTTTGGGCATTACTCATTGCTAAAAAAAGTCGCACTTTTGCCCGAAAGTAAGGCTTGTATTATTACGGGCAGCATGTATAAATAAATATTCGCTAACTAACTAAACAAGTGGCGACATTAGGATGCGATGTCTCATGCGCTGCGAGCCCCGCGAATACATCATGAAGAGGCTGTGGAGACCAATGAGGTTTGATGACCGCGAGCACTTCCAGGCGACCGTGTACAGCTCCGTCGGGGTAACAAAAAACAAATCTCGAATAAAGCCGATGATTTTGCCAGCGTACGTAACGCAGGCGCCAAAAGCAATATAGTGGCCGCCATGTTTTGAACACCGCCGCAGCGCGCGCGACCATATTGTTTTATAAATAATTAAACACAGCTTCAATCGCATCGGCCGCTTGCAGTACGCGAACCAAAGCATGGTATTTGATATTTCTTATGAAGCCAAGGTTTGTCTCTTATTCCCCGACTTTGCGAGCTTGCTGCTTGCACGAATTAAGGGCCCGTACATCGCGATGCAAACCGACTGGAGTGCTGCCTGCGGCACGCCCGCGTCGATGCGAGCGGAGGAGACAGGCTCAGAAGAAGCGTCGAGCGGAGCAGGAACGACTTCCGAGAAGCAGCGAAGTATGGTTCAGACAGTAATTTAGACGCAAACGCGCATGCTATAGCTCGTGCGCAGCTAGGCGCTAAGTGGACAGCGTCGCGAGCGGCGATGAGCGCAGTGAAGTCATTTCGCCCAGAACGGAAATGCAGGCAAGATAGATGATGATTCTCTTTGTGGGACAATTAAGATATAAGCCCCAAAGGGTGCAAACTCTTTTAAGAGTGTAGCGAGCACCGAACTTTCAAGAAAGGAAACGCAAGCAAGAGCGGTGACGATTATTGTTTTGGTACAAGATACCCACAAAAAGCGCCTGACCTATCGTTTCCTACTTTTCTTTCCATGTCTTTCTTTTCCTGTTCGCGCAACCATGCTTTCCTCATACCCGCAAAGAGTGTAAACGTTTTTTAGAGTGTAGTGCGACGGCCGTGGTAGTGCAAGTTTTTTTTAAGTGTTCTTAAAAAAGTTTGCACTACACTCTAAAAATCGTTTACACCCTTTGCGGCGTATCTTGTCCTCAAAAGAGAGTTGAAAGAGAGTTTAGCGTGTCCGGTAAACGCAAGCGTACTGGGCGTTTTACCGGATGAGCGGAGGCGCCCTCTAAAACCGCGGTGCTGAACAAGAGCGCGTTCCTAAACACCAAAGAAAGGTTGGAGGGCGTGGAATTCGCATTTATTTATTTTATTTTATATTTTTTCAGGTCACGCACGTGCGTTGATCATGATTGCGAGAACTCACAAGCGCGTCAAAAGTGAATTGTCGGTGTGTGTTAATTCAGAAAAGATAAAGCGAAACCAACCAATAAATGCTTAGAACGACTGATAATTGAGGAAGTTGGTTATATGTGTTCTCTGTATGCGAACACAAGAATTTGTGTATTGCCCGCTGTTTGTGTTGCTCTTCCCGTTTCATTTGTGACCGTGTTTGCCCGCCTTTCTTTCCGTACCATATGTACCAGTAAATGTATTTCATTTCTGCTAATGCGTTTTTTGTTTATTTATTTGAATAGATTGTCCGCAGGTTCGCCCTTATAGTTCATCGCACAGCATTTTTGGGTACGCATCTCGTGGGATTTCTGCATCTCATTTGTGAGTATGGTATATACTGCCTGGTTTCAGTAGCCCTGCGATGAGGGTCTGTACAGCAAAAATTTTACATCTCTGCAGGTTTAACGTGAATTTTGTCCGCGTTCTCTGTTTGCAATGTAACTCACATTTCACTTCAAATATGCTTGTGATTTTACTAACATTCTTCTTGGCGTCGCGCTGTACAAAGAAGATAGAAACCTCGAACAAGTCGTCTCTGACGGCTGGCACGTCAGCGTGCATGAGTTGAACCCGGCCTTCACGTATGGATTCAGTTCTAAGAAACAATTGATCTTTTGTTCTCAAGTAAAAAAAAATTAAAACGTTGTGTGTGTGTGCGTGAGGGGGGGGGGGGGGGGGGGTCCCGGTCATTATACTTTTTTATTGATACAGCTCTCACGGATACACCAATATCGTTTTCGCCCGTGCGTTGAACGTCGATTACATATATACATTGACCTTGACCCGAGCCACGCGAATTAACAGCTGGTGCCGGCGTCAGACTGGAAACAGACGCAGAAGCAACGCGTGTTGACTTCCTCCGATAGTGCAAATCGACCAGCATTATTATAGGACCGCGCAGTTAACAACTTTAGGTTCATCATCATTAGCCTATATTTATGTCCACTGCAGGACGAAGGCATCTCCCTGCGATCTCCAATTACCCCTGTCTTGCGCCAGCTGATTCCAACTTGCGCCTGCGAATTTCCTAACTTCATCAGTCCACCTAGTTTTCTGTCGTCCTCGACTGCGCTTCCCTTCTCTTGGTATCCATTCTGTAACTCTAATGGTCCACCGGTTATCCATCCTACGTATTACATGGCCTGCCCAGCTCCATTTTTTTCCCGCTTAATGTCAACTAGAACATCGGCTATATCCCCGCTTGCTCCCTGATCCACACCGCTCTCTTCCTGTCTCTTAACGTTAGGCCTAACATTTTTCGTTTCATCGCTCTTTGTGCGGTCCTTAACAAGTTCTCGAGTTTATTTGTTAACCTCCAAGTTTCTACCCCATATGTTAGCACTGGTAGAATGCAATGATTGTACACTTTTCTTTTCCACGACAGTGGTAATGTCCCAGTCAGGATTTGTTAATGCCTGCCGCATGCACTCCAAATTTGATTTTGCAACTGCAGTAGTCGTACGCTTACCTTGCTGTCTTGCAACAATAATAAATAACAGTAATTTTGTATCTTTCTCTCTCTCATCCCATTTTGTTATTATTATTATTATTATTATTATTATTATTATTATTATTATTATTATTATTCAATGCTGAGAGACACTCGGTCGTGAATTTACGCATAACGGCTTGTTCTTTTTTTTTTTCTTCTCTTTCTCGTTCTCTCTCTCCTTTTTTTTTTTTTTTTTTTTTTTTGCAGAGCATGTCAGTCTAAGTGAGCTTGTAGCAGTCCTTCGACAAAGTCCATTCTTCGCTGCCAGTTGCCTATATTATAGTTACCAAACAGGATTCCAGCTGTCAGAAACAGGTTTGCTATAGCCTTAGTACTGCATGCATATATAGCTATAACTCATTCCAGTTTCATTGAATGGGTTCATAAAGTAAAAGTATGATTTCCCACTTGATTACGTTCTAGCTAGTTTATTCCTATTGGTAGTCCAATCAGACTCGGTTGGGAATGGAAGGTACGTAGGCCTAGCTGGTTCAAACTGGCAAGTCCAATTGGACTCAGTTGGTTGCATCCCCGGCTCAATCGTAACCAATCGGAGGTAAGGATTTCCCAATGGGCCTGGTTGATTCCAATTGGCAAGTCCAATCGGACTCAATTGGTTTCACTTTGACTCAATCGTAATCGTTTGTAACTAGAGATTTTCCAATCGGTTCCAGTTCATTTCAATTGGCAACTCCAATTGGTTTCTCCTCTGACCCAATCATAACCGATTGGAAGTAAGGATTTTCCAATTGGTTCCTATTGGTCCCAGTTGATTCCTATTCGAAAAGCTAATTGGAGTCAATTGTTTTTTTTTTTTTTTTTGACTGGATGGAAAATTTGGGCCATGCACTTAAATCTAATTACACGGGTGTTTTCACATTTCGCCTCCATCGAAATCTATACGTCTATTGAGGAGACGCATATTGTAAGCGTGAACGTTCTTACACGCCGGAAAAGCAGCCTTTCCGGGAATAATGAATTTACAGATTGCTCTCAAATACGTCATTTGGCCTTTGTGATTACACCACAGAACACCTACATTACGCGATCTATACAGAAAACGTCGGAGCGTAAACTATTTTTTTTTTTTTTTTGTAGCAGCACCTCTGATCTCCACTAAAACTGGAGCGGCATGCAAATATTTTTTTCTCGAGTTTTTGTTGTCCCGGACAACTGTAGCTAGGGCCACGGTGTAAGTTATTACACCGTGGCTAGGACCATGGATGGAGTCATTGTTGTTGCAGAAGGGTACGTTGTTGTTGTTTCCTCTACCATATAGTCAATCAGAAACTCGGATAACTGTTTCTATTTCTTTTTGGTGCACTTTTTTTCTCCAGCAGCATCCCCCAACCCCACCACCCCGGCTAGCCCATACAATTAATATACTACTGACTCAAAGGGCTAGCCCAAAGTGTGACCACTCGGTAGAAGCTGCATCAACGTCAACATCACGAGTTGTCAATTTCGTTGCGACGCACCTCTCACCCCACTAAGGCTCGTTTTTAATCTACGACAGTGACAAGCGCCGCTGGCGCCACGGTGAGGCACAGCTGGGCTGCTCTCGAAGCTTGGGAAGAATGGCGGCGCATCAGGCTGACGCCAGTGCTCGGATCCTGTCAGCGGAGGCTCGGCGTCGTTGACGGCTTCTCGTGCCTGCGGTGCTCCAGTATGCGCAACGGATGCGGCCTGCAAAGGGAACGGCGGCAGCGGGGCAGTGTCGGGGTGCCGTTTGTGCTCGCGTGTTCGTGACAGTAACCCTAATGCTATGTAAATAACTGTGCCCCGGGCTGGGACCCCTGGGCGATGCCATCGGTGTAGTGGCGGCGCCGATGGCCTCGAAGCGCAATGGCCCCGAGCTGTGGACGGCCGCGTACGACTACAATGCGTCGGGCGACGACGAGCTGTCGCTGCGACGGGGCCAGACGGTCGAAGTGCTGTCCAAGGATGCGCGCATCTCAGGCGACGACGGCTGGTGGACGGGCAAGATCGGCGATCGGGTGGGCATCTTTCCCTGCAACTTCGTACAGGCCCTCGAGCTGCGTCCGCGCGAGATCTCGTTCAGCGAGCTCGAGCTCGAGGAGGTGATCGGTGTGGGCGGCTTCGGCAAGGTGTACCGCGGCCTGTGGCGGGGCCAGGAGGTGGCCGTCAAGGCGGCCCGCCAGGACCCCGACGAGGACGTGGGCGCCGCGGCGCAGAGCGTGCGCCAGGAGGCGCAGCTCTTCTGGCGCCTGGCGCACCCGAACGTGGTCAGCCTGCTGGGCGTGTGCCTCGAGCCGCCCAACTTGTGCCTCGTCATGGAGTACGCCCGGGGCGGACCGCTAAACCGCGTGCTGGCGGGCCGCCGGGTGCCGCCCGAGGTGCTCGTCGACTGGGCCGTGCAGATCGCGCGCGGCATGCACTACTTGCACGTCGAGGCGTCGCTCATCCACCGCGACCTCAAGTCCAGCAACGTGCTGCTCAGCGAGCCGTACGCCGAGCGCAGCAGGAAGACCCTCAAGATCACCGATTTCGGCCTCGCTCGCCAGGTGACCGGCACGACGCGCATGTCGACGGCCGGCACTTACGCCTGGATGGCCCCCGAGGTCATCAAGTCGTCCACGTTTTCGCGCGCCAGCGACGTCTGGAGCTACGGCGTCCTCCTCTGGGAGCTGCTGACGGGCGAGACGCCCTACAAGGGCATCGACGCCCTGGCCGTCGCCTACGGCGTGGCCGTCAACAAGCTCACGCTTCCCATCCCGTCCACCTGCCCGGCGCCCTTCTCGCAGCTCATGCAAGGTGCGACCGCACGTCTTTTATGTCGTCGCTGCGAGCCTAGCTTGCTGGCATTTCCAATGTCTCCCGCTGCATGCAGCTGCACAGGAGTACAGGTTTGGTCGGATACTGGTACCATGGACATAGAAAGATGATCCTTGTCTGTTGTTGCTGTTCTCTAGAACAGCAGCTGTATCCTACAGATGTCATTGGCAGCAGTGACTTGGCAATTTCTTTGTTCATGCATCTGGTTTATAGATGGCTCGTATTCATTCATCACATGAGTAAAAGTTGTTCAGGGTAGATTACGTTCTCGGAAATGACTCACTTATGGCCATGACCAGTTCTTGGAACAGGAGCTCTAAGGGCTTCTTTCACTGACAAGCTCTAATGACAGTCGTCACATGCACAGGTGTGCTGTCAGTTGTATCTGTTAAATTCCTGGAACCTGTGTTTATGAAAGCCTCGTTCCCCATTGAAAAGCAGTGTACTCCTTCCCTGTTGACTTTCTCTCTCAACATAACTCAATCTGCCTTCCTCTTTTAATTTTGTGTATTTTCTTTGTGTGTACGGTACATCCCTTAATGTAAACTTGGCTTAGTTTAAAGGTTGTGAATTTGAGGCCATTTAATTATGGTACATTTAATTCTGGATAGACTAACATGGCATTTTTCATGTGGTAGTATCTATGCATATCCCCTCTTGAGAACATTAAGGTGCAAAAAAATTCACTGTATCATGTGCAGCTGAAAAAGGACATGAATTCGCGAGAAAATAAGACTGCCATGTGTGTCGCATAATCATGTCATTAGTGTGCAGTCTCGTCACAAGTCCAGAAGGAGAATGCCTACCTCCATTCCTGCTTTTCGTACTATCTTGACAAAATGGGCAAGGGTCGCATTTAAATGCATGAGAGCCAACTGCAAAGTGTGTGGAATTTGAATACCAACATGGCTAGGAAAATAGTTCACTTATACAGAACAAAGTGTAAGTGCCGTGCTAGCTGACTTTGCAGCACTGGTGGATACAAAGGTGGATACAACCAATACGTACAACCGGCTTGATAGCACAACAAATATGAAAGAACTAGTGTGGGTTCTCTTCTGGCAAACGCTGCAAAAGCTTTCACTCAAAGCTGTCATATACGATTTATAATGATCAAACTGCAATTGTGGTGTCATCATATTTATGCCCGCCTCATTACATATCTGCCTGCAGAGCTCATGTTTTCAAAATTCAGGAGTACTTCTCTACGACATATCTCGAGAAAAAAAATTTTTCTTTCTGAAGTCTGTTACAGAACAGAACATGTTAACAGTGGAAATCGTGAGCCAAAACTATGCTGACATGTTTTGTTCTGCATTATGACTCCCCATAGATGACACAGATGCTTGTGTAGTAAATGCATGCTCTTGTTTTTTCTGCCTGCAGCCTGTTGGAACTCAGACTCTCATCAACGTCCGTCGTTCTCGGCCATCCTGACTGAACTGGACAAGATAACACGGTCACCTTTCATGAGCACACCACACGAATCGTTTCACACACTCCAGGAGGACTGGCGGCATGAGATTGCACATCTCTTCGATGAGGTGCGAACTCATCTGCGTCGCCATTCTTGCTATATTATATACATTCAAATGCTAAAGTGTACAGACTGCAGGACCTGAGAAAACATTGCATTTCTGAGCAGTTGGCAACTTTAGCCAGTGAAACTCTATAAACTATGCTGTTCACATACAGGCTGGAGATCTGAATCGCTGTGGATATGCACCTTTTTCTCGGGTGCCACTGTCCATAAACTATAGCAGTTTTCTGTACACTAGTCAGTAGACCATGTATATGTATTTTGTAATGTGCCTGTATGGTAAAAAGTAGAAATTTGTGCTCACAAAGTGCAGAAATCTGCATCGAGCGATCTAAATGCACATGATTACAAGCTTTACTTCATATTTCTGAGCTCGTATTTCACACTGTAGTCAGACATATTTCATAACTTCTAGCATTAAATGAGGCATTAAACAAAATAAACCATCAGATATTTTAGGCATGCAATTTTTGCATGAAATGTTTGATTAGATATTGGGTGTAAGCATTCAGTTCTCAAATAACGACACAGGACATGAACAAGTAGGATTACAGCGTTCACTTGCAAGCCTCCATAAATGCTGATATTAAAGATACATAGGACAGCTGGCGAGGAGTTTATATTCATTGGTAAAATTGTTGAAAAATGTTTACTGTGGAGATAAAATACAAGTGAAAGTTGTGAGAAAAGTCTATGCAGTCTGTAACTAAGTGTAGATTTACTTTGTTTGCTTCTATTATTTCTACACGTCCATGATTATGAAAGTGGAGGAGAATCAGACCATATGTAATGCCATACAGGGTCATTACATGAAATGTAATTTTCTTATTGATAAACTCAAAATTTATCATGATCAGCCTGTATTTATGTCCACTTCAGGAGGAAGGCCTCTCCCTGCAAACTGCACTCAAAATTAGGGGTGTTCAAATAGTGAAATTTTTAAATTTCATCAAACATGAATATTAGAGAATAACGGCCTTCGGCTGTCAAGTCGAATATCATGTACCTTTATGATTTTCAACAAAATAATTACCAAATAACGGTTCTGCGGAGCCCATTTGTAAAAAAAGAAAGAAAACAAAAATTCTAATTTGCATTATTTGATACACGTGCCATTCACAACTGGACACCAGTGAGGATCTTGAATTATCAGAAATAACTGAAATGTGATAGTACCTTGTGCACCTTAATACTGACAGCAATGATACGAACTGCACGCCACGAGATGTATGTGGAATGTTGTGTTTGGGAAAGGTACTAAATGTAATGCTACGCCTCACGTCATTTTAAAGCACTGCCAACATTTCAGGGATGTCTGAGTAATAAATTGGTTTGCCTAAATCGAGACAACAAATTTGTAGGCTATCTAAATGCAAGGTGCCCTTTTATATGGCTGGAAATTAATAAACAGAAGTTTTATGCTTGATGCGTTCACTCAAGAACTGGTGCCCTTGCGTAACAACCATGGCTCTCCAGCAGCGAAATCGTTGATCTATCTTTGTCCCTGTAGACTTGAATAGGTGTTATCTCTCAAATCGAATAAAATAGCGAAGGATATCCGACTCATATTCAAAAAATTAAAATTTTTGCACACTAACTTAACTTATACAGTGATGAGTCATTTCAAAAGTGAGATACATTGCGGTTGACTAGAGATTGCTTTTTGCTATCGCCACATTTGTGTATATTGCCATTCGTGCCGATCTTCTCAGACATCGTAAAAAATTGCCTGTTTGTGATGCTGCCATTTCTGAAGCACCTTTGGCACAATATCAGCTTAAGCACCAGATGTCTGCATTTAAAAACAATGGGAGTCCCAACATTAGTGCACAATTTCTTTGTCACGAAATAGGGTGTCATTTATAGTTGAAATGCATCAGATCTGATTTCACCAAGTTTTACTATTTGGCACGTGCTTTGCTATATCTGACACTTTCGTGCCAGGTACAGAAACAGAATGTCAGTCTCACTTTCCGTAATGATTGAACAATAGAGGGATTTAGCCGAGCATTCGCACTCCGCTCTGTTCATACTGAAATATCGTAGCAATTTGCATGCAGCCAAGTGGGAACACATTTACCCACAATTTTTACAACTGCAGTGGAAGCCAGAGCCGATTGGGCAGAGCATGACGGTGCGCCCATTTAGTTCCTCTGTCGTATTGCGGCCATGCTGACACCGTATCACTAACATCTCCAGGAAATGCTCTATGACACATTTATCAGGAATGTGAAATTGGCACAGTTCTCCGCAGTGCCTCAACGCATTAAATGTGCGCGGAGTCAAAACACTCTGTTATATAGAAGGTGCCAGAATTGTTTGTAGTTTGTTCTATTGGTGTTCTTGTAGTTCTTTGTAGTTTGTACACTCAGCATTGTGAGTGTACGATTGTGCGAACTTCCTTGGAACAGGTGCGGTGCCGGGAGAAGGAGCTGCGGTGCCGTGAAGAAGAACTGCATCGTGCCTTCGTGCAGCAGAAGCTGCAGGAAGCCCTGCTGCTCCAGCGGGAGCAGGAGCTTGCCGAGCGCGAGATCAGCCTGCTTGAACGCGAGCTCAATGTCATGATCCTGGCCCAGCAGGAGCACGCACCCCCAACACCTCGTAAACGGGGCGGCCACTTTCGCAAGTCGCGGCTGCGGCTGCTCAGAGCGGGCGCCCAGATCAGCATGCCTTCTGGTACGACCCACAGGCAGAACTTCATTCGGAACAACTTGTGGCGACAAAGTAGGGCAAAAGAATGTAGACGAGATGGCAAACAGCGCAGACAACAGGAGAAGACAGATACAGACTGATATGACAAGGGATAACAGTGTTCTAAAAAGGAATGTCACTGGCTGCGGTGACATTCCTTGTTAGGACAGTGTTGGTCACCTAAAACCTCCAGCCCTGTTGACTTCTGTCTTGTCTAGACTGGTACACATACAGGATACACATACCGACAGGAAACATGTACAGTGGAATCTCGTTGATACGATTCTGCATAATACGTTTTTCGGGATGATACGTTTCTTTTTCTTTGCCGGATAATACGATTTTGTTGGATAATACAATTTTCGGATAATACACTTTATTTTCCGGTTCCTGTGAAGATCATATCAACGAGATTCTACGGTATATGTGTATACAACCAAATGGTACAGCAGTGCATCTGTCCTGCTTCTGTTGCACTCATCCTGTGCTTTTTGCCATATTGAATGAAAATGAGCTAGCCCAGCTTCAAACTGATATTATAGAAACACAGGACAGCTGGCCAGGACTTTATATTCTCTGGTAACATCGTTGAAAAATGTTTACTGTGAAGATAAAATACAAGTGAAAGTTGTAAGAAAAGTCAATGCAAAAGAGCACAAACCGTGGCACTGGTGCTGACTAATAAGTCTGACAGCTGTGAATTGGATGCTCTGTTGTCATCTATTTGCATTCTAAGTTCCTGTTAACATTGCGATATTGTAAGGGTTTCAAAATGCAACTCTTCCTCTTAAATAATTGTCACTTGGCCGACACAGACAGTGTCAGTCTAATCTCCCAATTAACTAATGGCTCACTCCCATATTCTGTAGTAATGAATGAATGCTAAAAAAATTTGCAGATGGACTTTCGTTAAAGCAAGGCATTCTGGCCTCAGTCTTCACACCTTTTAAATTGTGTAGATGGTAGTTGATTGTAGTTTTGAAGAGGTTCCATGACAATCCATACCTGCCAACCTGTTAAATTTGAAATTCTAAAGATCCCGCAAATAAAGGAGGGGCGTGGCACGCATTTTTAGTTTGACCTGAGCATACACCTTTTGTTGGATATATTCATACTCTAGACATAGCTGACTTGGAACAGCAGATATTGAAGAACAACACATTGATTGTAGGTCACAGTGACCTTTTCAGTGACTAGGCCATTGCCGATTTCACCTGCTTCAGGAACTTGTTGAATAAACATGCTCAGTGCAAGTACCCCTCTAATGTGCTTTCACAGATTTTCAAGGGTATACATGATATGAGACCGACAAGCAACACATTTTCACGAACAGAATTTATTCACTGCGAGACATGCAAGATTCGTAAAATCGTAGAGCCCAAATTCGTAAACTTTATGAAAAATTCGGGATGATTGGCAGGTATGGGTTCGTTTGCATAACATTGCTTTTGACTAGACTTGCAGGTGCACAGAACATAGGTAGTTACTTAAACTGTCTGTTATAAAAGAAATCATACTTATTTTTAACTTTAAATCACAGTCGTGAGCTTGGTGCACAATATGCACTGCTAGGAGCTTAGCAGATGGTGTTGAATACAGGAGAATGTGGCAAGCAGACTCTCTTGCTAATGATGACTATACTGTTTTACGATTGAGCCTGGTTATAGTTAACCTAGCTATTTTTAATTATCATCTGTATTGATCTCCCCTTAAAGATCATGTTATCAAACTTGGTTGATACATCTGATGAGCCCTGAACAATTCCCCTTCTTGTGCCTGTAAAGTGCACTTTAATTCACTGCAACCACTTGCTATGCCTGGGGTGTACCTGATGGCTGGCTTAGCTGCATATTTTGGCTTACGGCTGGGGTGAGCGATATACAGTTGATGGGTTTGTACAACAAAGGAACACTGGACAAACACACAGCACTGAGTTGCAACAAATTTTGGAAGAAGCAGGCGAAGTGCACATGCAAGCGTTGCCCACAGGAAAGCATGTTGTGCGACAGAACTAATACACCATCTAGAATGAGCCTATCGACACCCACGTAGAAGAAAAATCTTCCTTCATTTTCTTCAGCACAAACGTAGTTGTACATACATCAGAGTGCCATGCATTGGGACATTGTATCAGAGGTGAGCAGTCAGCTGGACTGATAACTAGCAACACCAATGCTGCCCCCCGTGGCAAGAGCCCTGCATGTGGCTCACATTTGCCCCTTTTAAATAAAGTAATTATTAAACATGTACACATAAATGTTTTCTTGTCGCTCTGATTGAAGGAGCTCTGTTTTCAACTTGTGCTCATAACTGCTAGGAATACCTTTCCAGGGTCTGTTGTAAAGGGCTAGGTTCAGGGAAATTTGTGCTAACCTTGAGCTCTTTATTGCTGCAGACTTCCGGCACAACATCACAGTGCAGCACACACCAACACACGATTTCCGGTCTCTGCGGATGCCGGCCAGCCCCGAAAGCCCCCCTGCTTCACCAAGCTTGCCAAGGTTGAGGGCCTATGCATGTAAGTATCCTACCTTCATGTCATGTCAATTACTTGTGTGCTGTGTACTTAACCAGTTAGGTCTGCACTTATGCCCTTCTCGAGCATGGGGAGTTTGTTATTGTCAGATAAGCAAGCCTTTCCTTTGCTGCATGCATCAGCTTCATTATTGACAGTGTGTTGATCTTGGCATGCTTGCTTAAGGACGACGAAAGCTTCTGTATAAAAGGGGCCCTGAACCACCCCTCGGACTTGGTGAAATAAGTCCGCAGGTAGCATACGCTGCTGTGAACATCTCAGCCAAGTTTTGCTGTCGTACGCGGTGCGCGGAACTCTCAAGTGGAGCGCAGTCACCTTTCTCTCAAACGCTCTCGTTTCAAAAGACTGCATGATCCTCGCTCTTTTCTGTGCGCTTTATTTTGTAATAAAGCACATTCCCATACGCGGCTGCTATTGGTCGCTGCGGTTGGCTACACCGCGGGCGCCGCCACGAGTCCACTGGCTAAGCGCACTGCGGCTCGCTGAGGACAACTGTGCCTGGCGTACATTTAGCGCGTCCTAGGCACCAAAATCGGAAGTCATACTTTAACATCCAAAATAAAATTTGAACTGCGTGCCATGGGGACATTTCGAAGACGGAGCGTTGTGGCCAGGCCCCACTCTGCCGTAGCCTTCGCAGTGCAAGGCATTGAGGAAGGAAGGGGAGCACAGTGGAGGCCATGTTTGATTGCCAATAACTCCGCTTCTGCTTAACGCATTGAAGTACTTTTTGCGGCAAAGTATTTCTGAAACAGCCTATGTTCACTTCAAATGCCTTCCTCCACTTCGATAAAAAGTGGTTCAGGGCCCCTTTATATGAAATAGTCCTGCAGCCGCCTGAATGCGTGAAAGTTTATTGCACTTGAAGTTGGTGGGCAATACTGCGAAATCTCATTACTATGAATTTCATATCTATAAACAAAAGTTTGAAAAATACCCAGTCAAGAGCGCATTGTTTTGATGTGAAATATTTCAGTACTACAAATTTTCAAATCGCAAGCAACATTTTAGTTTATCTGTGTTACAGCAGCTCAAGTAACCAAATTGTAATCTGAAATATTGTGCATGTTTGAGACTTCCCAGGCTGGAAAATGTTATGTGGATTACTAGTACCATCATCAATTCTTCTAGCGTGGCTGCGATACCAAATCCATGCCAGCCTGATAGCCATACTGAAGTAATGGCCGCTTGCACAAAGAAATCAGCTAAAATTGGCACGAGAAGACCGTGAGATCACAACTATTGCATTGCTCACAATTGCAACTATCTTAAAGGCCCGGGGAAAAAATATAACCGTTGAAGTACAGATTTGCTTCAAGCACTACCTGAAATTCAAGATTATCAGCAAATCAGCAGCGAAAAATGCAAGGAATGAACAGTTTTGTGGATGCTTTCGTAATGTTTGGCGACGATGCACAACATTAGATCTAGAATTGTGTCAGATCACCTCAGATATGTGAACAACAATGTAAATGTGTGCACTTTACGAACAGCCACTGGGCACGTTAACTGTGCTCTGAACAAAATGCACCGCCGCATGGTTGATGTTTCATACTCCGCGCGCACTCAAGAATCATCACAGCGTGATCGTTGCCGCATTGCAGCATCCAGTTTCATCCTACTGTAGATGGAACATGCTCCAAGCAGTTGCACATAATCTCGCTGGTAGCAAAGTGACTGTCAGTACAGTGCATGAAACTTGCAGTGTGCATGCAACAGGTGGAGATAGTTCTTAATTAAGATAGATATGTGTTCTGACACTTATCATGAATAAAAGATTTCACGGTGGAACTGCGTGGAGCTATTTCATATGTGCCATCATAAAGGTTTGTTAAGCTAGGCCATCTTGTGCTGCAGCAGTATTATGTCGCATGATCAAGTGGCTGTTTGTGCAGTGCCTCCAGACGGGGGCCTCAAGGGCAAGACATGGGGGCCCAGTTCTGTGCACCAGAGGGAGCGGCAGAGCCCTCGTGCCCGGAAGCACCTGCTGGTTGACGCCAACAAGCGCTGGTCCCGCTCGGCGCCAAACTTGCCCCGCGGGGATGAGGACGACCAGGCGACAATGATAACGCCCCTCCTGGCTGGCACATCTGCCACCAACGTGTCATCTTCGTCGTCCGCTCCGCGGCGGCCCCCTTGTCTGCGGCGTGGCACCGAGCTACTGCTCTTCAATGCGGCTGCACTGCTTGCGGCACCCGGCGCCGGTTTCGATGTGCGCATGGCGCCTCGCACGCATCCGCGACTGGGCACCGCGGGAGGAGCCCCCGAGGACGTCCCGCTGTACCCCGTCTGCGCCGCCGCCAATGAGCAGGCAGCAGCCAGCGTCTCATCGCTCAACACCAGCCTGCATGGCCACAGGCAACAGCTCAGCTTGGACGCAACGCGGTGCCCGCTGTCGCCATTCGGGCGGCGGAAATCCTCGACGGCATCAAACGACAGCTCGAGTGACCAGGCATATGCGAGCTCGGCGAGCAGCTCGGGCGCGCCTCTGTCGCCGCCTGAGGGCGGCCGCCTTGAGGTGTGGTCACCACGGCAGAGGCCTCGCCCGCTGCCCACCCCGAGCAGCGAGTCACGCGTGCGCTTCACAATTGGCGTCGGGACAGAGCCGGCAACGTGCAGTCGCGCAGCTGGCACCAGCGACCCGGCCGAGCCGCTTTCCCTGTGAGCTACGCACAGAAATAGGACAGTGCAGAACGTGATGCGAGCACTCTGGGGGGAAGAGAAGTGGGCAGGACAAATGCTGGACTTCCAGCTCAGGCTTATTTTTTCCATAATGAAGGTCCAGTTGGAATTCAGCAGCACTGCAGTTTTTCTTTTATGCATAAAGGCTCCAGCTCGGGCTCATTGAGTTCAGACTAACTGTCCTCCGCTTGTGTCTTTGTCTGCTTAACCTTTGTATATACAATTGATGGGAAAGTGGAGGACTGACATCCTTAACACTAAGAGCCAGAGCACTTATTTATGAGCTGTGGGTGATGGTAGTGCTGCTGAATCCAGAGCAGGTTCCACAGAAGCTGTATTCGTGTATGTCCAACACTCGTCCTGGTGCATATGCTTTGTTCTGCGCTGGCCTATTTTTGTATGTGCGATGTACCGACTCGCCCAGCAAGCAACCTCCCCGTGAGCTAGTCTGCTGCTGCAAACATTCCAGGACACTGCCAGGCATGACGAACAAAAAAAAAACCTCACACATTCCACAACCCTTTTTTCGTAACAGAGAGTCCCTTCCTTTGTCGTGCTGCGCCCTCAAGCACTTCCCCCATGATGGAGAAAAACCTGTGACTACCATTCGTCATCTTGTGTGTGCAGCGAGTCAACGGCGTGACAGACTTCTATGCCAGTGTCAGCAAGGCTGGGGCTTGAGCTGCAAGTTCGTGAACCTCTGCTTTTGTCAGTTTATTCCAGTGAACAGTCAGTCACGTGTGTCGAAAAATGCAGTTTTGTCTTCTGTGGCTGCTTGTGAAAGAAAAAAAAAAAAAAAAAAAAGAATCGTACTGCACTCAATTTTGGCTTTGTTTTGTTCAATGGCAACAGTGAGCACAAATGCCACTGTAGTAGTTTTGCTCTTGTTAAACTAAAATCAGATGTCACACTCACTGCGCTATTACACCTTCTCCATCTGACAGACTTAGCATAAATTGGAATCTCAGCTTTGTTATGCGATGTAGGAAAGGTTGTACTGCAATTCATACATAGCAGGCAACGTTACGAAGGCTAGGAAGACTGCTATCGTTACTTGCATTCGTGACCAAAAAATAGTGCGTCACATAAGAAAGATTAGTACTCTTAGTCATGCAATTTGATGCAACATTGTCTCATACCTTTGTTGCAAAATATTATGCAATTATTACATTGAAGGTGTCGCAGATCTGAACCTATTTACCACCTAACGATCGGAGTGACATTTCTGTAACCAGCAACCACAGCACACCGCTGGTGCATGACTAGAACATGGTAGGTCACATACTGATGATACTGGAATCCACAAAGGTGCACAAATATGTGATATGACAAGTAGTTTTTCCGTAGAAAGCATCGCAGATAAAAAAATTGCACGACAAAATGTGCACAGTGAGACTTCTACGACTACCCTATTTGGACAGCTTGGGCCGAAGTACCCGCTAAGTATGGAGTACGGAGCATAGACTCGCTAAAAAGCACAGGGCCATTTGCTGTAATGATTCGAGCTTTGGTTAAATGGGGCAAAAATTGTCTGAAAAACGCTGAGGATTTCTTAGTTCCACTGAAGCAAACTGTTGGGCTGGAGGTATGCTTAATCAATAGACTAAGTTATACGCAACCAAGTGAGTGGTTGAACACTGTTTTGATGAAAGCAGCAGTGAACAAGCATGGACCACTGGCACATGGACAGAATACTAATAAGCATCTACACACTGCAACAAATTACTACACAGAACATCATCAATGCCTTGTGCAAGAAGACATTCATGGTGCTTGTTTGGAAAATGGCTATGACTATAGCTGGCCTGCTGCAAAAGGCCAATTTATTTCACATGCAAGAAGAGGCTTAACAGTTCACGACGCCTCATGCCAGGGCTAGGGCTAGCTGGCTTCTTCCAGAATGCTAATTTGCAAGTTTCATAACATACTTCAAGGAGGTAAAAGGCAAGGCTGTGCACTTCATTACACTCAGCAGGTAAGGCTCAAAGCCGAAAAAAAAAAAAAATGTCCAAGCCCTTCCACCCCGTGAAGAGGGAAGTCCAGCGAAGCTGGCACTCTGTTGGGGTTTAGCTACATTGGGGATTTGCTATGTTGAATTTGGCTACAAAATGGTAAACCGACCCCTTCGTTATGTACTCGGGAAAGAGGCTCCGGTGGCAGCTCCGAGTAGCACAATAGGGTATTTTTTAACACTTAGACGATGGCTATACAATTCCCGGCACTGAAAGAACTGGCTCGGCGTCCACGGCAATGACGTTCCTAGCGCGTTCCTATGACGTTCCCAGACAAGAGTCCTTGACCGAAGCTATGTATATACAACCAACGCTAACACGAACTCCTCTCACACCCCACTCCTCCGTTGACCTACTTTTTTTTTGTACACCACCATTGGATGGCGTGCCTCACACTCTCCCCCTCCAACGCGAGTATTGGACGGCCCGACTTACGTCAACCTCCCTTCCCATTCTCCTTTTCATCTGCACCCTCTCACAGGGTTGAGCTCTTCTTTTCCTCTCCTCTCCTGCTAGGTCACGTGGCTTTTCTACACGCGGACATGATCTCCTGGAACTTAGCCCTTAACAGCTTCGCTGTAAAAATGGAGGGCGGGGAGTCGCGGTGCAATCATTAGTGCTTGTAGGGTGTGAAATCTAGAATGATAGCAGAGTTTAGTTGGCCAAATTTTAGGAATAGCTTATTTGTTTGTCCCTGTCACTACGTCCACACATATACATACAACAAGCAACATGTAAAGCAACATGTAAGCATGGCAGCCCCCCCTGTGAAGCACAGCGAGACAAACAATGACAGCAGGTAAGGTGCATGTATGTACATAAGAATGCTAGAGATTGCATGCACACCGAGCTGTTTATGCACGACAATGCTGGCTATAGCCAAAACTGTTTCTTCTTAAAGCTATGCTTGTAGCTTTCCTGTGGAAGAGCACCAAGAACATGGGACAAAAAAACAAAGCATACTGCCCCATCTATAGACACTCCATGCATACTTTTTGACATGTGCCTGTTTTGTCTCTTCCATTGCTGCAGTGCACAACTGTGCTTAGCTTCGTAGAAAATGTTTCCTGGCAATTTCAAATTTAGCTTGCCCATGTTTAAGCTCAGTTGATTATATCAGATTCTTGCCCCTTGCCTTATTGAGGTGATAGTCATCAAAAGACTTTACCTGTGATACAGGCTACAATTGCCTCTTCACACAATAGATGTACACTTTTAAGCAAACATCTGAGAACCACAGGTGCCACGAAATAGTCTTTTTAAAAAGAAGCTTTCTTTCAGAACCCTCCCTGACTTTTATGACCGTGGCTGCTGCTGTCTTACAGAATAGCTTGCTTGCAGGACAGCACTACCATTTTTATTACCCTTACAAGTGTCCCGGGTGCTGGCCTTGTTTTCCACTGAACTACTCAGTGATAAACAATTGATACCAAAATATCCTTATTGTAACAAATATCAAAGGCATGATGCATTTAATAAAGAAAGCCTTTCTAATTTTTCTATGCGTACTTTCCTAACCATTATGCCACAGTCACATGTGCTACCATCGTGTCAACACTAACTGTCTCTCCCAGATGATCGGTGCATGTTGATAATGATTATAATTTCCATAATACGGCACATACCCACAAGAGACTGGCAATGAAGCAGGCAGTACATTTAAAACAAATAAGAGTTGTCACATTGCATAGCACGTGCTAGCTTCACTTACACTAGAGACGCAGGAATGAAATGGGCAAATTTATAGCATTTTATTAACCACTTCCTGAAAACTTCGCCTCACATAGGTTCCGAAATGTGCACTGGATCTGCATTATTTTTTCTTCGCAACCTAAGCGTGAAGGCTGAAATCAGTGGTAAAGCCTATAGGTGCTTGTTTGACCAATGTAATGAATTAAGACAATTTCACATTGCATGGCTGAGGTAAAAGAACTTTAAATTTTTTGCTGGTACTGTGTTCTCTAGACTTTTGCTCTGAACTGTACACCATAAATGCAAAGCCTCTTAAGAAGTGTTTCTCTGTCCTTCACTACCTTGCACCACGATACGTTAGGCATTTTGATGCCAACACCACCTAGACTGCAAACTTTTGTGCTGCTGTCCTCGCTTGCTTACCATGCACACCAATTATCTCTACCTTTTCTAATTAGCTTCAGGCTGCTCTACCCTAGCCAACACAACCAAAATTAAGCCATAATGAAGAAAAGGAGCCAAGGACTGAACTTGGGCAAGTTTCAAAAACTTTTAGTGGACCAGAACAGTTCAAGTATGAGAAAATACTTCAAAATCTGCAATGTCACACCGACATTCCGGCACTAGGATTTCCACGCGAAATTCAAAAAAAATGAACTTTGGCCCTCGCCACTTTCTTTCCCAATAATCAACCTCCTAGTGCGAAGTTATCAAAGACAGCGCTTTCAAAGAATAATTCTTCAGTCTAGATTATTTATTGTTTCTCTTTAGTGTCCCTTTACATTACCAAGGAAAAATGAGGGAAAGCAAATGATCACAATCTGTGCTGCTCCTTGCACTTGCTCCAGGCCTTGTAGGGCTGAAACCTTGGTACTTTGATTTACTTGGCTTGAGATGATCATGGCAAACTACAAGAATAGCTATAAATATGGATGAGGCAACTTAGCTTTTGCACATCAGAAGTCCCTTGAGTAAAGCTAGGTATTAGACTGGCCTCACAATATTCCGAGCACATCTGCCCTGTCAGCACAATGATGATCGCCGATTTTTCTATGTACTTGGGTTCGAACAAGGCAACCTTGAGGATAAGAATTCAGCCCTTGTCCTCGTCTTGTCTTCCCTGTACCATGTGTTCTTTCCAGCACTGCTGCCGTCATGAATTTAATAAATAAAACTCAAAGGAATGTCAAGCATAACGCCATTAAACATTTCGTCAATGGTTTATTAGCCCTTCCTAGCCTGTTTTTGAAATTTTGTGGCATACTGCATCTGAGCTACAAATTTTAACAGGATGCTTAAATGAGAGAAAGTCCGACATAGATGTCGTGTAATCATCCGACAAAAACATGTTGGTGCGGCACCATCTCCGACTCGGGAGATAATGTTCTCCAAACTAAGTTTCAAACAAGGGAACTTTCCACTCCAAGAAACTTGTGTGGTGGTATCCATTCAGATGCAAAAATTTCAGTTGTCATCTCTGTAATACAGTTTGTACAGTGTGAAAATGTGTGGAATATAAAGGCATCGTTCGTGCTAGACGCCCATTTCAGTTTTTCGTAATGGATCCACAAATTTCGCCCAGAGGTAGCAAATGGCGTGAAACCCCCATAAATGTATTTCTGAGTGCAATTCAAATGTTTTTCTTCAGTCAAAAGATTTAGTTTGAGAGAGGTTAGGGATGATATGCATCCCCTGAACCTTGTTCCTATTGAATTTTTTTACCCTCGCCTTTCAGCGTTTTCATTGCGAGTGTTAGGCCAGTTTGTCATGGTAAACAAAAAAAGGAAATGCTGTGTGTTTTGAATAATTGTTGCCCTTCAATCCACCAAGGACTACCGCCACCAGCATCCGTTGAAGCACCGGCGGTGAAGCTTGTCACAAGATTAGGCTCTTATACGCAGTAAGGTAAACCACTCGATCTTAAGCTGTCAGCTACTGCAGGTAACAGTCAAGACAAGAATGGGGAACTGCACATAGGAAGTCTCAAGAATGGCAGCTTTCAAGGCCTTCCACAGAGTTCACAAACATGTGACAGGAATACAAGAGAAGGCACAGAGGAAAAAGAAACTGGGAGGGAACATTAAGTCATTCTTCGCAGCCCAACTCTACAGGAAGCCATTTCCTTCACTTTTTTCTCTAAAAGAATTTGGCCCAACACATAACCCTGCACTCAGCACACTTAGCCAAGACTCGGTCCGTGTGTTTAGACAGGTGTGTTTGGTTCCCAATAGGTTTCAATCAATGCGAATTTGTTCAAGTGCTTTCCCAACTGCTCCGTGCACAATTTCTTCAAACATGCTTATGCAACTTCGGCTGTTTATTGCAACATATGTATACATTTATCGTCTTCATTGCAACGTGTATGTGCAGCAGCTGCACGTTACCTCCGAGCCCCTTCTTTTTTTTTTTTGAAGGACATAGCTACTGCAGCTGTAAAAGACACTTAAACTTCACGTGTCTGGCTGACTTTTTCTGGCTTCTATTTCATCCCATCACGCTCCCTGCTACGTTTTTCTTTCCTCCATTCCAATAGCTATAGACAGCTACATGGAAAGGCATGGCACCAATCATGACAGCAGATTCTAAGCTGGTTCCCACTCTAACTTTGCCTATATTTCTCAACACAATGCCATAATTGTATGCATCCAAGCTTTCTTTGAAGTATTAAGTTGTAGCTTTTTTTTTCAACTATGTACATAATGTAACCGAGAAGTCATTATAAATCTATTTAGTTGCAAATTCCATTTAACAGTATATGGGGTACATTTCTTTTTTTTTTTTTGGACCATAGCAAAATTTTAAAATATCACCTGTGGAAGATTGCACAATTGTAGTCATTGAGCAAGAATACTTGAAGCGGTAAACATTACTCGCACGATAAATCGAGATGCATAATCGACTAAAAAAAATTCACTGATTAACTTTTGAATTAATTAATTTATGGGACGTATTAAAACTTACGAATTGTAGCCGGTGAGTTTGCCAGACATATCCACTCGGAAATATTTCTAAAGATCGCACGCAGTTTCGAGATATGCGCCGTGATACTTGCAGTAGAAATGCACTATTGTTCCACTTACATTTTTAACAAACTACTGTTTTATGCACTGAAGCACAAATGCAACTGGACCATCCCCCATGTATTTCATCGCACACTTTGCGAATGAATATTTCGAAACCGGTATCAGCCTGAAAATTTGTTCCAACTGGATACGCCTTACGAACTCACTTGCTACAAATAATTACAGTATGTGCTGTAAGGTAATTAATTCAATAGCTATTTAATAAATTAATTAGTCGACTATGCATTTCAATTTTTGTGCAAATAATGCAGCCTTTTTGAGTAATTCAGCTCAATGGCTAGAATTATGCTATCTGCCACAGGCGATTTTTAGTTGGGTATGTTTATACTCCTATAAGCTTGTTATTTTTTCTTGTATGATATGCAGTTCCTCTATCCAATTAAATCAGAAGTGAGAGCTGAAATCTGCACCGAAATCTACACACTATGTGCTATGTCATGGTTCACATTACTGTCTAGAGGAAGCAGAATGAAACCGGGACAAACAGCACTTTTGTGTCTAGTGCAAGTGGCAATAAAAAATATGGGGTTCAACATGCCAAACTGTATAATGGATTACGACATATGCAGTAGTCGAGGACTCTGGATGAATTTCACAGCCTAGGGGTACTTTAACACCAACACAAAGCACAGCATGCAAGTGTTTTTGCATTCTGCCTTGACCAAAACACAGCTGCAGTGGCTGGGAATCGAACCATATGACCTTGTGCTCAACAGCACAGCGCCATTAGCCACAGAGCTACCAGTGGTGCGTGTGCAAATGGCAACAGTAAGCCACATTTCAGCATCTGTTTATTCAGAACAAGTTCAAAACATGGGCATAAACAACTAGCAAGTAGCGTATGAAAACAGTACCTTCTTGCACAACATATTCAGCTCTGCTGAATTTCTCCAGCAGAATGCTTCGCAGTACAACATGCAGCATTCACAAAGCGTGAGCAGTACGAGCAGCAAAATGGCTGCAAGAATAAATATGGGCCACAGTCCCTGTCCAAGAAAGAGGTGCATGGTTTAGCTTGAATCAGGCACATACAGAGGCAGAAAGGACACTAGGCTTTAGGGGAAGCTCGAGTGAATTAGCAAAGGCTGGCAATGTCTTGGTCACCAACGGTACCACATAAATTGTTAGTCGACTATGCTTACTGGAACTATATTCGTTGCCATCAGCTTAATGTGATCAGCGTTTAACAAAATGAGGTAACTCTAACCCCACAAATCCCAAACACCCTTCCACATCAAGAAAAACTAGAACAATTCGTTCATCTGTATTTTAGGACATGGGGAATACATACATCTTCTAAAAATCAATGAAATATCACTTGAGTCAAAAATTTATTAGTATGACAATTAGTACAGTCCATCCAGTTATTTCGAGCCTTGTGGAACCTATAGTTTTCGGGGAATTATCCAAAAGTCGAATTGAGAAATGGAAGAAAACTGACGGGACGAATTTTTTTTAATTGCTTGAAGTATTCTGTCATCATTTACAGACTACTTATAATACAGTACTAGAATAACTACACACATCATCAGTCAGTGGCCCCCAAAACCCAACACTATCGTCGTCACTGGCAAAATTGTTAAAAGAGATATCGCCCAGGGCGCAGCACAAGTCGTTATCATAACTGCAGGACAAGTTATTGCAGTCACTGTCGTCGCCCAGGGACCTAGTAGCACCATCTGCGGAATTTCTTGTTTCCAAGCTTTCAGTAGCCGCTGCACACATGAGGGGGTGCTGGTGGGGAGTCAATGTCAATGCCCTGCCGTCATTGTAACGGCCACCCGTTACAAAGGGAAAGGCAAAGTGTAAAATATAATTAAGCGAGGTTGTATTAACGGGAGCCAACTGTGATTGGTTTACTTAACTGGCCACAACTAAAATTTCGCTCCAGTGTATTAAAGACACTATGATGGGCTTTGCTATAAGCTTCCTGCACTTAAATAGAAATTTTGAGGTATCAAACTCAGCATAGCAAAAATGATACGTTGGGTTTTGTGGGGTTAAAAAAAAAATTCCTCTGAAGCTAAATTTCTCTTGTGCCATTAAAATCCTACATAACAAAAAAAAATTGCAAAATGCAATCATTTCTTTTACATGCCAATCAAACATTTAATCTGGCTGCACCTTGCACAGACCTTAAAAATTCTTTTAAACATTTACTCATCTTTTTTTTTTAAAGCAACCCTCATGTATGTTGTTGTCTAAAAACACCAGTTACACAACCTTCATCCCCTCCACACAGGTGTTTACAAACTAGCACTCGTGTCGCCATCTTGTAGGTTAACTGACTTCACAAATGAATTTCCACCACTGTACGATTAAGATGCTGTCCTATATTGTCGAAACAGACGTGGGCATTCACAATAAATAACCGAGTTTTAAATTTTCTCTAACCAGGAACTTCTTGTCCACAGCCTTCCTCTTGTGGAGTCATTCAATACCCCCTTGAATTAATGAGCATGGAAGAGCAGATGGTTCTAACAACATTCACCATACTTGAGACATAAAGTTTGGATAGATACCATAATTCTTGGGTCAGTTAACTGGGCCAAAATCCTTATGTGCACTGGAAAACCCTCGAGGTTATCAAAAGCTTGTCTATATTTTGGCTCATAGGAAAGCAACACCAAACAATGAAGTCTGAAGGGCTCACTTTTCATGGCCAATTACATGCTGTTTCAAGCATGAAAACAGCTTTCCAATATTTCCGGGCAGACTAGGCATGTGTATGTATGTACATGAGTTAGATGCATTATCAAAGACTACCAAGCGCAGTGTCTGCACGAATTCTCTGCGCAAACAAGCCACAGGTCTATGAAGTTCCCACTCTTAACATTTTATGCTGTACGGACGTTCATATGTGACAAGTGTTTGTGGTCCACCAAAGCGTGCATAATTGCCTTAAATATAAATAAAGCCTACGCTCTCCGCTTGACATACCACGTATGCTTTTTGATCCTTTGGCATTCTGGAATGAATGTGAGGTACGCGACCATGCAACGTGCCGCCTGTGCTCCGCGCAGGCTCGACCAGCCGCCCAAAACGAAGAATAATAAATCGCGGTGTGCGCCTTCAAGTGTGCGTCGGTGCGCCCTCGCGTGCGGGTGGGGACGAGCATGGCACGCAATAGTCGCGGCTCGCCGTGTGCTCAGTGTAAACGAGTGCGTTCACACTCAGTAGCGCGGACCCTGTTGCTGGGCCGGCTGCTGGGCCGTGACCTGGAGCAGCTCCGCTGGTCGCTGCCAGCCGGGCTCCTGCTTCAGCTCGTTGTCGTCGTCGCTCGCCTGTCCATGCTCGATCTCGTACCGGTACTTGGGCGCCGTGACGCCGAACCAGTTGGCCAGGTGCTCTCCCAGGTAGTCGCACACGGCCAGAGCCTGGCTTCCCAGCTGCAACGCCCAGTGCAGCAGGAACGGCGCCCACGGTAGCGTACTCTGCAAGCCGCCGCCGCACGCCACTGTGGTCTCGCAGCGCGCCAATTGGGAAAGAACTGAAATTTGGGCTAGTTGATGTAGATACATCTTCCAAGCAGAACACGGGGGAAGAGGACGGAGAAAAGCTGCGAGTAACACCGCTGTCCATCTTCTTCTCTCGTGTTGCGCTGTCAGCGAAGTTGCGCGGCAGCCACATATAACTCACTTCGGGCGCATATTCGGTGCATATAGTTCACGGTGCACGATGTCAGCGCTGAAAACCGAAAGGCATTCCGGCATGCCATACGATTGCTCCAAACAGATGCCTCACCGAGAATGCTTCCGAAGTGTCTCTAACGTGCCTGCCGCTTGAAAAAGAGACGGAAGTGGCCTGACATTAAGGAACAGCTTGCCTATACCCATGCTTCAAATAAACCTCTGCCAGATAGCGGCGCTGTCTCTCTTACCGGGTCTACCACGGTCATGGGCACAGGTGGCTCATCCTCTTCGGAGCTGTTTTCGTGAAGCACGCCGTCGCTGAAGTGTAGCACCTTACGTGGCGGGCTGAGTTTCCGTAGTTTCGTGGACTCGGCGCGGTCGGCCATGTTTGGTGGATTGAATCCACTCCGGCTTGGATTGCATCGGATTCGACGATGGCATTGGCTAAAGTCCCTAGATTGCCTGCTCTTTTTTAAGTAGCGACATTCTATGGCCACAGTATATAGCCACAGTATCTACTCCGTCGGCCCGCCATTATCTTCCTAGATAGCGTGCGCCCGTCAACGGCCGCTGCTATCTACGCTGCTCGCAGCAGCGTGCAAGTGAATGCAGGTGAACAGCGCTAGGAAGAACATGCCCAATGAGATTCGTCGGCCGCACTTCAAAGCTTGTCGCTACTTCAAGAAAGAAAAAAAAAATCTAGGGACTTTAGCATTGGCTAGAGCAATTTGCTAGAGCAATGGCATTGGCTAGAGCATAGGAGGCTGTGGCTAGAGTGACTTGCGGTGGCAATCTCCGAGCTATGGATTAGAGCTCTCTCATATGGACTCTCTAGATTAGACCCAGTACAGTGCCTAGAATGTAAGTATATTCTAGGCATTGTACCCATAGGAACATAATAGGACCATAATTATGTGTAGACAAACTACTCTTCTGTGCATGATGAACGCTGTTTGTGCGCACCCATCACTTATAATTTGCCCTTTTCGTTTCTTCCCGCTTCATCCACTGCGAGATAGCAAACCAAGTGCACCCTTAACCTTCATGCCTTTCCTTCTCTTTCTCTATGACTGGGGCTCCACACTCTAAAAAAATTGAAGTAGAAAACTACAATAATTATCATAGGCAGCGTTAGCGTCTATGAAATCCGCTGGAATCCCGTTAAGTTGCGGTTCCACGCAACGTTCCCCCACCTCACACTTTCTTGTGTGTGCTGGCGCAGTTCGAGCGTAGCACACCAGGCACCCTACTGGGCACGTGCCCCCACCATATATGCCCCCACCCCAAAATGTGTTTGTTTGTGGCGTGCCCAGCCCTCCTCACCATTCCCAGTGAAATGCGTGCCACTTCCCCAGATAGAAAAAAAAAAAAGAAAACATTTCGCACATTTAAACACTCTGCAGGGATCGGTCCTATCCCCCTTTCTATTCAACGTGGCAATGATCGGTCTTCTTGTGAGACTCGAAAAAATAGAAGGACTCGGACACAACCTATACACGGACGACATCACCCTCTGGGTGGCGGCTGGAAGCGATGGGCATGTGGAAGAGATCCTCCAAACAGCAGTAAACACGGTTGAAGACTACATCAGAGACAAGGGACTGCGATGTTCCTCTCAAAAATCAGAACTTGTGGTATCAGAACTCCGCATATTCGAAAACGGTCATAATGGAGAAACCATTAGACTACTGGATAATAGTGTTCACCAAACAGACTAATAAAGCGGATATCCAACAGGAACTATGGCATGAAAGAGCATAATCTTATTCGATTAATAGAAACATTCGTAATCAGTCGTATCGTATATGTGGTCCCTCACCTTAAGCTCTACGCTGCGGAGAAAGCCAAGATAGAATGTATCATTAGAAGGGCGTATAAGCAAGCATTGGGACATCCGGCAAATACGTCAAACAAGAGGTTCCTAGCGCTCGGGGTGCACACCACATTAGACGAACTTATTGAGGCCCAGAGAGTGGTGCAGTATGAAAGACTAATGCAGAGTTTGACAGGCAGACACATCTTAGACGACATCGGAGGAACCTACGATGCACAGCACGGACTGCGGGAAGACATACGAAGGAAAATAAGGGAACCATCTCTCAATACCCCCAATCCACAAAAACATGCACCCGGAGTTTCACGAAGATACAAGAATCGCAAGAGCGAGAGCTCTCCACAAAAAATTCAATAGTGCCAGGGACGTGGTCTATGTGGACGCGGCGGAGTACACAGATAGACAGAGTATGTCGATAGTTGCTATGAGTCTCGAGGGTGACTCCAGAGTTAGTGGCACTGTAAAAACAGGAAAGGCAGAGGTGGTAGAGGAGGCTGCCTTAGCACTGGCAATAGCCTGAACGGAGGCCAACATCATAGTCAGCGACTCCAAGACTGCCGTCAAGAACTAGTCCAAAAAAGAATCTCGCCGGAAGCGCTAAGAATTTTAGCCAACTTTCGTGAAGATCGAGATGTGCACATTATGTGGACACCCGCACACTCCTCCCTTCCCGGGAACGAAATAGCGCATAACCTAGCTCGAGAACTGACGGACCGAGCAGGTGACACGCAAATACTGGGAACAGAGAGAGACCAGATGATCAGCTTTACCGAGATCACCAAACACTATAAATTGGGAAGGGCCCGTTTCCTCCCGGCACTCTCCTCGCTAAGTAGATGGCAAGCGACAGCATGGTGCTTGTTACAAACAGAAACATATCCGAACCCCGTTGCCTACCATCGTTACTATCCAGAACTTTACACCAAAAGGTGCAGATTCTGTCAAGAAAGGGCAGACCTACAACATATGGTTTGGGCTTGTCCTGGGACACCCACACAGAATAAAACACACAAGACTAGAGAGCAGTGGGAGACCGCGCTGCTCAGCTCTGCACCGGAAGACCCAATTTAAGGCAATCCAGCAGGCCGAAGATGCCGCCAGAGCCCAAGAGCTCGAGGCCGTCATCTAGGTAGAGAGGCCTAGGTCTCACAAATCTGCTGTACAAAAATAAAGTTTATTCCTCCTCCTCCGCACATAGTTGGAATCTATACACAGCTAAGCTTTGTGTGAGTGCATAAAGAGCCCCATTTTCTTGTTTGTACTGCACATAAATGGTTTTTAATGGGAGGGACAGCATTTTTTAAAAGTGTCTGGCTATGCCACTGGCGTGCATGGTGCACTTTAAGATCTGTTCATTACGAACCCCCACTCCTCCTCATCCCTCCTCCCACTCCTTCACAACCACCTCACCACATCCTCTATATAACCACATCTACAGGATCGCCCAAGTTTACTACTACACTTTCTCTGGGATCTGTACACTTTAGCCAGCGAGAAAATGACTCAACAGGTGCACCAAAACCTGGAAAGTAAGAAAAGTGTCGCTTCCATTAAACAATTATCATCTTGAAGGCACATGTATAATTGTGTCAGTGGGATACTTCGGTACCATTTGTTGTTTCATTGCGTATTCTGCAAAGAACAGAGCAAGTCACTGGCACATCTTTAGGGGTAGCATAATTGATTGTACAAGCCAACTCATTATATTTATGCAATTCATTATATATATATGCTCAACTGTCCTCACGACACCACATGGCCCATCTCACTCAATTCACAGCCTCCTCACTTCATCCCTTTGTTTTAGTGCCCTCAGGCCATTTCCCCTCACAGTCTACCAATTGAAGGATTGCATTGCTGTAAAGAAGCTAATGCTTAAAAATTGCACCCTTTATGGCATGATAATCATAGACTATTTTGCATGCGTTTCCTTTCTTGGGCACTGCGCACTCTGTAAAGTCATGTCATCCGATGCATATGTGCATATTAGTGTGACGTACAGTGTGCTTACATGAGCCCAACAAATGTGGGTCGAGTTGGCTTGTTGGCCCGAGATTTGCACGCTCATGTAAATGCTATCTGGTGAGGCACTATGAACATTGAGTCGACCTGATTGAATGGTGTCGGCTGACCCAGCCCAACCAAATTTCAATGCGCATGTAAATGCGGATGGATCTAGTCGGTGGTTCACAGCCAGTAACCAATGCAACAGTTGGCCCAATTTTCTTGTTTGAACTGCACATAAATGGTTTTTAATGGGAGGGACAGCATTCAATGAGCTTGAAGCCAGGGCATTAGTTCATAAACCAGCCATGTGCAACGCTATTTCAGTGCAGCAGTGAACTGCAAAGCAGACAAACAAAAAGCTGCCTGGACATTGCGGGTAGCGTCAGCTGGCAGCCACCACTACAGATACTATTGAAGCATGTAGAAGGGAGCCATATATAAAGCAATTAACCTTTTAAAGAAATTGTTAAGATAATGTGACACTCACTCAATCCGTGCCCTTACATTTATTGTCACAATGACATCGAACGCCATCAAGACTATACGTCTCAAACCTCGTGTAAGGCATCCCACTGACAGCGGGCATAGAACATAATTGGCCACATTACAAAGGCTGCGAAACTTTTGTACAGGCATTTATTGCTGCTTTTTTGGAAATAGTTGTAGGATACTAGTGCGAGTGTATATGTTGAAGCCATCTTCTCTGACAGCCCATTAATGCTTTGAGATGGCTGCATTGCAGATAGCAGTCATGGCAGGAAACACTCATTGTCGCTATCAGCTCATTCCTAAGCAGTTCACCTTTACTCATTACTTCAGCAAAAAATCAAGTCGCCCTTACTCACACTTTCAAGCATGTCAGTTAAATTACCCATCCTTGTCTCAAGCATAATTGCCATTATCATATTACATTGGTGCACTGTCCTGAACATTTTGAATGCCACTAAATGCATAGCCAGGATATGCATTAACGAGCCTATATGCCACAATATTCATTGCAAGAATTATTCATACATAACGTACATGCTGCAACTCGAAGTTGATTGAAGAAGAAGTGTCAAGTACAGTTAAACCACGATATAACGAAGTTGGTAAAATTGGCAATTTGTTTCGTTATATCAAAACTTTACTATATTAAAATTCGACCTTTTATGGAAATAAATAAAGTTGCCAATGGATTTTTCTTATATGGAAGAGGCCACAAAATTTTCTGAATTAGCGGGCAAACGGAAAAAGCAAGTTTGAATGAGATATAAGTTCATTTTGTTGAATTTGAGAGTCGGCGAAAAAAGATAAGGTTTCATGCTGTGCCGACATCCTCACATCGGTAGTAAGATGTTAGGCAGGCCATGCTTTCGCGTCCACTCCGCCCCAGAGGCTGATGCTCACGGTGGGGTGACGCTACCATGAAAAGCGCCGGAAGCGGGGAGCGAATGCTTAGTCTGCCTTTCGCTTCAACGCCTCGCCGTAACTCTAGATTACGCAATCTCCGGTACTAAAAGCATGGGAAGACAGCACATATGACGCCATGCCATCTCAGCACATCCACTGCTTACACTCGTGGCAGATTACCTCTTTAACAGGACACGCGGGGTGCGTATATGCTCAGCCGCGCTGACAGCCATGCTCAGCCACAGCCGCACTAGAAAAGGAGACGCGTGCCACCCTACCTCCACTCCCTCGCCCTCCCTTGCACCTGCTTTATCACGCTACCGTGAGGATCTTATTACACTTGGACTTATACCGAACATGACGCTGCTCCACTTCGGCAGTCGCTCTCGGTCACAGAGCGCGCGATTTGAGAGGTACGTTCGCAAGCAGCTGCTTGTAATTCAACCATTTGACCATCTGCACCCGCAGAAGTTTCCATTTATTGTCTCGGTATCTCTTTGCGCCGGCAGTAAAATTTCGCTATATTGAAATTGTGTATAAACACACTTCGTTATACTGAGGTTCTAAATACATGGTGTTTTTGGACAAGAAGTTGTGAAGTTAAATACTTCGTTATATAGAGAATTTCATTTTATTGAAGTTCATTATATTGCGGTTTAACTGAACCACAAAATACAATATGGCTCGATGAAAGACAAGGTACAGATTACTTGAGCTTTAGTAGTGAACAGAATATGCTATCAATAAAAATAGGCAACTGCACCTCAACCTGCTTCGTATCATTGCTGGAACTATAGCGAACACACTAATATGACCACAAGATGGAATGAGCGCAACAGCACATAGTAGTGCTTACGATCATCCCACATGCCAATTATATCCTCCAGACATTGCAACAGGCATCAATAATCATGAATATCAATAACAGCACGGGAGCATACATTTTTGTACCGACATTATGAGAGGGAACCTGGAGCAGCACTTAAAATATGAAGTGCAATCTCGACTAGAAATCAAAGTGCTATTGTTGCAAAATTAGCGCTACGAAGTACTATAAACAGGGCTGGGTGCACTTAGAAGAGTGGGAGGCACAGAGCAAAATCGGCTTCAAGAAATGGTTCGAGGAATATGACTGAGAACAGATGCACGGCTAAGGTACCGATATAGAAAAGAAGTTTCTGTCTCACAGTTCAGAAAATGAACGAGGAAACTCACTAGTAAAAAAAACACCGCATATCCACGAAGTGAAGGATGATGAGTGGGCGAAGCACCGGGGGTTCATTCATGCAAAACGCCGGAAGCGTTCTCCGGAAGCCGGAGCTTGACGTACATGTACTATACATATACATATATATGTACATATACATATATATATACATATATATACATATATATACTGTACATGTGTACAGCACTTATATAGCTCTTGTGCACCGCAGTGCCCTTAGTGGTCTCGATGCAAACCAGAGCTACGGACAACGTGGGACAAGGCTCGGCCCTAAGGTGCTTCGCCCCTAATACGTTGACAGCATGGATGGTGGCAAAAAAAAGGAAAAAAGGGTGTTAAACGTAAAGCTACCGTAACAGAAACAGCATACTAGATAGGTGCAATGGAGAAGGAGCCAGCTATGAAACCGTATCGAACAACAAAAAGTTAAATTAAAAGAGAAAAATTGTAAGATAATTCAAAGTGCAGTACACTACTACTTGAAGACGGGCCATGATGGCTGAGAATGCAGTGTTATGAAAGAAAATTTGCCAATAAAGACTCTTCATGCAGAGATTTTTGAAATAGTGCAAAAACCATTGAGCATGTTTAGTCAACATGTTGCATTATACATCCACATGGAAATGACAACATTGTTGCCCTGCCTGAGCCTTAAGCTTTAAAGATAACAAAGGAAAGGTTAATGAATCTGTGGAGAATCATAAAACACTGTTAGTGGAGTAAAGGTATGGACCACACATGAAAAGATGCATCTTTTGAGGGCAATAAACTACTTTAAATGTTCAAAGGTTTCTTAAGATGAACCACATACCTCAAGTGATGAGAATAAATGCAGCAGACTGGTAAATCGTAGAGATTTGCTGGCACCAGCCACCAGCCCTTAACAAAAGGTATGCTCCTAAAAACCATCCAATCCATCCAACTTTCGATCATTCAGCCACCATGAGAATCATGGGTAATACATGAAATTCTCTGATTCAGCATGGATTCATTGAGAAAAAACGTTACAGCTTCTTTTATTAACAACATAGAAAGCTGGGCCAGTCTGTACATGCTTGATTAGAAAAAAAAAAAAAAAAGAACAGTAGTGAACATGGTACACAAAGGAAAAGAATGTGATGGGACAAAGTCGGAACAAGCAATTAAAATTTATTATTGCAATATTATGGAAGCATCAGATAATGATCATTTGTTACACCATAATTCCCCAATTCATTATATCTGATATTTAGATATAATACATTACGGGAAAAATTACGTGTGTGTATATATATATATATATATATATATATATATATATATATATATGACCTTGTTCGGTTATAAGTTCTTAGCTGCCAGTCACAGCTTTGTCCTGTCATGTTTTTTTTTTTATTTGTGTACCATTTTCACTGCAAGTTTGTTTCCAATCAAGCTTCTTTTATTGTTTCCTGTGGTTCAGTTGTATTGTGTGCTGACCTCATAAGGTTTCCTTGGGGCAGTTAATTGTTTTACGTAACAATTATTCTATTAATTGTGCAATGTCCAGAGTACAAATAACTGACAAGGGGAGAGGCTTGGGCGTGTTGGTAATTCATCGTAGCACAAACACAGTGCAAAAGGAGGAGACAATATAGGAAGACGCACATGGTGCTGACTTCCAACAAGTTTTGTTGGAATCTTGTCCCCGTTTCTAGCGCTGCACTTGTGTTATGAGTATACATAAATTAAAGTGTCAGTAAACCTAGCAACACTCGCCATTTGCACTCTTTAAATTCTGAACATCTTTTCTTCTAATAATGTTCTGTAAGCAGCCCAATGGTAGAAATTACTATTGCCGTACAATAAATTTCAAATTAAATGTGACTGTCAAGAAAGTTCACATACAAATAACCAAGGCCACCAGAAACCAGAATGAGGTTAAGCAAATGCTGTGTTGCCAAATGCAATATTCTGCCCATCATACCCATCCCAGCTGAACAACTATAGTGACAATATATGCAGACACTGACAGCAGGTTTCAGTCTAGAATATGAAACTCTATGCATGTGAACATGGTCTCCCAAGATTGCATCACGCGCACATTAAAACCAGTACATGTAATCTCGGAGGTCATGCATGTGAACAAGGCTCAGAGATAGGGCAATGTGCAGGCTACATGCAATGGCAGATCTTGGAGGCACTAATGAGAGTATTAGCCTCTTGAAGAAATGAGAATATGATGGAATAAATTGTCCATGATACGTATCACCTTTCAAGGCTGCCAAAGTGATTACCGACTAGCTGCCATGAAAATAAAAGGTCGATGTTCGATGTTCAACGCTACTCCTTGTATTAAGCAGCATGTCACATTACAATGATGCACAATGGTCTAAATGTTGCAGTGCATCAAGGAAATGGAGGCACAATGAAGTGTTCTTACTATTCCTGTCATGTCCCTGTGCTCATGATGTGCTACGAGGTTTCTTACAGATTATCAACTTTCTCAGCCACACAGACTGTTAAAGGTGTAGCCACATGACGGATGGTTCTGCGGATGACTGCTCTGTAGACAATAATTCTGCAGATTGCCGTCTGCAAATGAGGTGAGCAGTCAACAGAGCTGGAAAAATATTACTACACTTTAACTTGCATTCTTCCCGAATGTTAGCAGCAGACTGGCTTGCAAGTAGCTCCAAGACAAAAGTTGCAAAGAAAGAACAGTTGGCCACGATGGCTGATGTTTTCTCTGCACTGGACAAAGACAAGCATATGTTTGAACAGTGTTCGTTGCAAGACTAGCAAAGCATTCTGGTCTAAATATGTGGTTTCCGAACATTAGAACCCGGATACGAGAAATGGCTTGACATTTTCTGTCTGTGTGTGTTGCGTATTCGGCGCTGCAAACAGAAATCTGTGAGGTGTAGTCACATGATGTGCCATCTGGCATGGCAGATTCAGATTTATTCCATCACGCCAGTGCACTGTATAGGCAACGTGCAACAATGCTTTTGAAGTCACAACTGCACTGTCTTTTGAATATCTAGAAAAAAAACAATGCTTTATGATGTAGCATTACCACAAGGAAAAAAGAGGTCAATAATTGACACAAAAGCCATTCAGTAAAAAACCTCAATCTCCCAGTGCGCAAGTAATGTGGCTGCAAAGTTTAGTGCAGCAATTCCTGTACATGTTTCACAAGTGTGCTTTAGAGTGCACAATACATAAAAAAACTGTGCAGTTCTTTCCAAAACAGCAATACAAGCTTACCAAAATAGACTTCATTATGCCTACTTCTAGTACTTATTCTATTGCTTATTATTTAAAGCATCTTACAATAGCATTACTTTGGCACATTTATTGTTATACGATTCAGAGCTAGGGAATGCCTTTTCTCTTACTAATACCAGACCAATGCATAAAATATGCTTGGAGGCACTAACACAGACAATCCATCAGCAAAAGATCCTATATAATGCATGCTTCCTGCATATATTGCTTTTTTTAATTTTTTGACATTGTCTAGCAGCAGTGTCGAAAGGGATGCCAAAAGCAATTCCATAAAGTAGTCCAACTCAATGAAAATTGGATAGCCAGAGTTTGCATGAAACCCATACAGGGTTCACATAAGTACCAAGTATAACACATTATGAAGAAAATTTGCGAGTGAACACTGAGTGACCACCACTAAACTATGGCTGTGTTCCAATGCTCGCCGTAAACGGCTACGCGGACAGCAGCCATCTCCTTCCAATTCTGACGAAGACATCAGAGAAGACAGTTTTGCGAAGGCAGCACTGATGTCAAAAAACCATGCAGGCTACTTTTCTGCCCAAACAACATGGCGGCCAAATGGCGGCTGAGCAAGATGCTTGAAAACTCGACGGGAAGGTCGTCTGCGCACAAGAAAACGTTGCCACACTTTCCTATGTGCTTAATGGAAGTCACATTGCGTTTTTCATAGGTTCACATGTGCAGAGTTAAAATACAGAAATAATATGTACTTTTCTTAGCTTTATTTTTTCTGCCCCGAGATGGCGTCAGATCGCACAGGCATCTTCCTATCGTCTTCCAGCCAGTTTCAGATGAATTCCATTACTTGGGCTTGAAGCTGACTTGGCTGTCTATATGGACTGTCTTCGATGCTGGCCAGAATTGGAACACTCTATGGCACTATCTGTGCATAGCAGACAAGGCTGTAATCAACCACATTTATTAGTGCATGCTGATGGGCTAATGAAGAAGTGGACACGAGTGAAACTTAAGGATGGATGTACATCCTGTGAGCTGCATATTCACGCCATGCGACGATCAAATACAACGAATCAGTCGAACCACATCAATAACAGTTGCATCCGGCACAAAGATACCTTCGTTATACCCAGTAATAATTATATGTTGCTATCGTCAACAAACATTCTAGATCTACTTCGTAATGCCTGGTAATCCACTATATCTGTGTTCATTAAACCCGATAATTTGTTATGCCTGTATTCATTACATATGATAATTTATTAGACTCGATAATTAGGTATACCCATGTTTGTTATATTGAGATTCGACTGTGTTGTAGACAGCAGAGGCCTCATGATATCGGCGAGTGCTAGTCACTACAATGGGGTGCCAAGTCATGCAAAAGTAGATGTACTAATGAATGAGATCAATCAAGAACGCACACCCAAGGAAAATAAAGGACTGCATGCAGCCACAGCAGCAGCCCCACGTCACTCCTCACAAAATGAGCACAGGCATTCCAACTGTTGCACATACTGTATTCTCAACAGCAGTTCTTTAGTACAAACTGATAGCTGGAGGCCGTCTGCGACATGACTTGGAGCAGGTACGGCCGTCCCATCTGTGTGGCTCTAAGGCCTGCCAGCGGCCTCCGGCTCTGTGGAGCCACTTGCTGGTAGCTGGCGCCAAGCATCGGCAGGGTGAATTTGCGTGCAGTGGGTCCCAACCCTCGCCACCATCTTGGTCAGCTGTGGCAGCAGCAGAAAGACAGTAAACCGCCTGCAGGCCTCAGAGGGCGAGCAAGCTGCTTGCATACGCCATGGGCTTGATGTTCGGATGGGGCTGCAAGTGCACCAGCAACAAGTGAGTAATCTGCACCACATTCAATGCTTGCACCGAATGAAAGGAAGCCAGAAATGACACGACTTGCTAATAATTAAAATGGGTGCCTGCAGCAATGACAAGTCAACAGCAAGAGAAGGCGCACTATGCATCAACAATGCCACATTTTGTTGATTCATTTGCCACTGTGATCACTGCAAGAAACTAGTAGCACACAACTTGATTACACTGTTCCATCGCTAAAAGCAAAGAAAGAAAAGACAAGGGCAGTTCAGTGCTGCTGTCCGGAAGAAAAAAATTGGCAGCTGGTTTCCCTTTGACGGTTGTCAACGCCATAGCCATAGTCTCTATTGCAAACTCGCCTCCTCCCATGGCAACGGCAGCAACGTGTGATGCGTCCATAGCGATCGCCAAGAGCTCGCCCCGAGAGACGTGCCGGCCGCGCCATCGGCTGCCGCCGCAACCTCAGATCGACTTCAAGAGCATTCTGCGCCCCAAATCAAATGCAGTTCCAATCCAGCTGAAATACTGCTCAAATCCAGCGCTTAATGTAGCTCCAATTCTGCTCAAATCCTGCGTTTGTGTAGCTCAAATCCAGCGCTAATGCAGCTCCACTAATGTGAAACCTGCGGAAGTGCGAAGCAGTGATCCGCCAGTGAAGGGTGGTGTCGCCCTTCCTTGCGCTGTGCTGGTGCCAGTCTGGCGTTTTGGAACTGATTTTAACGAGTTTCTGCTAGTTCATGCACTTAATGCTTGATTATTCCTGTCTTTTAAATTATTCTAAATCATGTTAGTTTATTCTGAACCAGTTTTAATCAATTCTGCACTTGTTTTGACCCTGTTTTGAGAACTTGTTTGTGAGCGTGATACAGAAAGATCACATGCGACTGACTCCACCGTCAGCCCAGGCCCCTAAAGTGCTTCGCACTTAATAAACAGTTGAAATAAACCTATTTCTGGAAATAGGGCAATTCATCATACTATTACATTTGGCCATTAGTTGTTTCTACAACAAATCTTCTTGCATGTCCTAAGCATTTTGTTGTAACACGATTAAACTGTGTAAGTAAACAAACCTGCATCTCCAGCTCATTTACGTATGTTACAAGTTTTGTGCAGGCAATGGCAAAACTAACTAAAAAGAAATCTGATTTTGTGATACTGTGCTACTGGTATACTAAGTGATGAGTGACTGAAGCAAATGACGCTTTACATGTGTGCATAGGTGAGACAAGATGCACTAAGAAACTTGCCACATGGCAGCAATCACAGTTAAAGGTACATAGGGCACAGCCTGTTAAAAATGTTGACTGCCATCAGGTGTGCACTCACTACAGAAAACAAAAGTTCTCAGCCAGCAATAACACATAATGGTCATAATGTTCTCGTAATGGCATCATGGCATCATCGTAATAGCATCATTGTAATAGCTTTCACTTAGATAAAGGTTCTACCGTTGTCAACTACTAATTGCTTATTTTTCAAACTGGTATGAACTTACCACAGCCTCATATGTGGTGAACTTAGGCTTCAGGTCGCGACCGTTCATGGTGATGAAAGCTCCCTTGTTCCCCATAGTGTCACTGCACAAAAACACAAAAAGAAAATATTTCAGTGGAAGTCAACTGTAGTTATGGTAGGAAAATGGACATAATAATCTGAGTATTGCTTCCACATGCTGCGATTTTGCTAAAATGTACCGATTCTAACGCATGACCCCTTTTCATTTTCAACTTGTTTTCCTTAACATGAAAGGAAAGAGCCACAAAAAGCTATAACATATGGTAGCTTGATGAGGTGGCTGCACCCATGACATGATGGCAATGGATAGAAAAAAAAAAATGGTGGTCATGTACAAATAGCTTAGATGAAATACCATTTTCTAAACGTTATGCCACAGCTAATAACAGTGTAATAACAATGCCCACAACTATCTCGCAAGGTAAACATGGCACCTGCGCAAACAATAATAATTTATAGGTCTATAGAGCAACAGCAAACAGTGTCAAACGTACAAGCTACATGAAAGCAAACAACTGCACATGCTTCTATTCAAGCAGAAAACTAAGAATGCGACTCGAACATAAACAGCTGTCTGACATTAGCTATTTTCCTTGCTAAACTGTAAAGTTCAACAGCCAAACAAAATTTGGAGAAATTGAAGAACCCGGATTCAGTGCTAACCAGTAGTTTGGCGCAGAGAAGACAGTGATGCATTTGCCCTGGTGGGCAACCTCGTAGCCGTCGGCCTTGACTTCATGGCTACGCACAATGTAGTCGAGGTTGTTGCGCTGCAGGAAGCGCCGTGTCACATCGGGTCCAAAGTGGATGCCCACACCACGCTTGCTGGGGGAGCGACCCTCTTGGGGCTGGGGGTCCGACCACAGCAGTTCACACATGATGCCTTCCTCAGGTGGTTGCCGGTTGCGGGGTGTCTTGCGAATGTCGTCTAGCGTCACATTGTCATCAGAGAACAGGCCACCATGCATCACCTGCACAGCCCACACATGACAGTGAATACTATTGGAGCAGCTCTCGGCAATTGTAACAAAGGAGGGATTGAGTGCCACAACTGCTGCAATCAGATGCCACAATGGACAGCCGGGTGTGACAAGGTTGGCTTCTTTCGTTCAGAAATGCAATATGTATAATCAATCCCATACACATGAAGCTTTTTAATCTTAGACAACGCCAGCTTGTCTGTGCTAGGCCATCCCCAAACCAGTTTGGACAAGCTAGGCTAGTACTGATTCGCTAAGTTGTTATTTGAACATTTTATGCAATCTCCATCCTGAGTCTCATGAAAGAAGCACCTCAGCTAGGCAAAAATTGTGTAAATATAATAAGATACCTTAGGTGATTATAGCACAACAAGAACAAAAGAATAAAACAAGAACTTGGCACTTTCAGCTGGAAAGCAAGCATATAACCAGGAATGATATGCATATTGTTCGGGAGCTTAGTCTAGCTAGCTAGCTAGCTAGCTCGCTTGCTCTCTCTCTCACATGCACGCACGCACACACGCACACACACGTGCATATGCATGCACACATCAATATGTATAAGTAGAAAGACATTCTTCAGGCTACCTATCAAACAAAAAATGTTTTAGTAATGCTACAAGGTAAACAGAACAAGTATTTAATTTCAATGGTTTTGACCGGTGGACCGGTCTTCATCAGGGTTTACAAAGAAGTGGCACTTCATATACAGTACAGCATGTGACAAAATAAAATTCCTTTCTTGCTGACACTATCAACTACTTCATATTACTAATGAATACATTTTTACAATGTACAATTTACAATACAATGCATTTGATGTTTACCTTTCATTGCCTACTAGGAATGTAGGCTTCCCAGAGAACCGTGCACAAAAGAAATATTTTAGCACTGCAAAGCAGTTCACTACAATGCGTTAAACATCGCATGTGGTTCAATCATGCTAGCAGAGAAAGCAAGCCATGCGGCAAACTATGCAGTAAACTCAGTGAAACAAAGCTATTACATCATCAGAACAGAACGCAGCACACACCAGAACACGTCCATTGATGAGATGAGCCAGGGGAAGCCAGTTGAACACCTCTGTGAATAGCTCAGCCATATTGGGTGTGTATCTGAGAGGCAAGACTTAAGGACCATAAAGCGATACTTCTACAACTGCCCAGAGTCCTCAAGATAACTTATAAGTGTTCATGAGGGCTGCTCTATACTCTGCCTCCTAATTTACTGGCAGTGTCACCAAGGCTACAAGCCTCTGCATGACGTTTAGAAATATGCACTAGAACGTAGTTCCAATTAAATCTCCATGGTACTGTGTATTTTTGTTGTGCGGCTATTTATCCTGTGGATATAGCCTGATGAACTTATTTTAAGCAATATGAATCTTTATGAAGTCTTTCTTGCACCAGCTATTCAGGCTTTTCCTTTTCTAGCGCAAGGATATGGCCTCTCATTTCAGCATCATATTAAGCAATACAAGTAGCATAGCTTGTGCTACAGGAGAGAAAAAATTTGCACATACTATTACAAAAAAGGTTATTTACTATTAGAAGTCAACTATATAACAGTTTAATGAACGGAATCATTTACAGTGCCACGGAGGAATTCGGGGCCGTACTAGTTTTGTATTCTTTATGCAGACATGGAGTTTTGATTTCTGATAGCGTCTGCTGGTTCAACTCAAAGGTTCACCGGGTACTGTTTTCAGCCAACAAAAAACGAGGAAGCACTTTCCTTGTCTGGCGTGCCCTCTACAAGGCTCCCTACTCACTTGCCCCATGTTACAAGACAAGGTGAGAAAACTGCGCAGCTGATTGTTTCAAAATTTTTGCTAGGTTAAGCAGAAAAATGCACCTACATAGCCAGCTAATGCACTATAGATTTACACAGCACCAACATAAATGACGGCTTAGAATTTTCCCAGAAAGCGTTATTTGGATGCTAGCATATCTGACTTCCTTGCATTCAAATGGCTGAGACAAGGGTTAAGTTTGCTGTTGGCAGAGCAGTTTTATGCTGTTCTACATGTATTTCGAGAGCAGACGGTGCTGCACCGCGATGGGACATAATGCTTTTGCAAACTCTCCCCTGGATGACACCAGCTGTCACTGCCAACATATTGTGAAACCAAGTATGGAAACGACCCCTTGAACAGCATCATCTGTCACAAGAGCGAGACATTTGGCGTGCATATGCAATGACCTGTCTGTCTTGTCTGTGTTCCTTTCATCTGTCTGTCTACCTCATTAAAGTTCACAATGCTGAACGAATTTTCCCAATCATCAACTCTTACAACCTGCCTGTGTCAAGCCATGTTTACCAGGTGAACTTGGATCAAACTGGAAACACGAACTGAAGCTAGCACTGACCATCCTTAGAATTACAACTGCCTTTTACTGACATTGACATCTGCAACAGATTTGACGCGCTGAAATTCACATGAACATGATTGTTTCATTCAGATTCTACTGTAGTTTCAACTTCAAATAAGAACACAATTCCAAATTAACGCTCTGCTACAAAATTCCTCAACTGCCAGGGCATTCTGGCACTAAGCACAAGGTCATAGGTTCGACATCCAGCTGCAACACATTTTAAAGGCGAAACAACGCAAAAACACTTCCAGACCACAACTTCAGTAAATGTTACAACGCCCAAGTTACAGAACAACAGGCGTATTAGTGTGACTCAGAGCACCTTCGTAGCCCAAGGTGTAGCTTTTGGACCGTAAACACAAACAGCAAAAACTTGCCACATTAATATTCCAGGTGCCAGAAACACAAAACAAGTGATCTTTTTTTTTTGCCTTCTCAATAAAATTTATTGAAGGCTGTAAACAAACACTAATAAAATTCATTACACAGTAAAGCCTCGTTATAACAAAGTCTCATCTGACACGAAATACCTTCGTTATATCCTATATTTGTTATAAGCTGAGATCAGGAAAAAGCATTTCTAATTTACTTCATTATATCAGATATTTCATTATAGCATCAGGCTTTGATCACACACAAGTCTGCTTTTCACAAGTTACATCAATGTGACCAGAGTGTGTGATCACTGCACCATAAATGAGTTGGCACAGCTGAGTTGCCACAATGGTGCAGCTGTAGAGTCAAAATAAATGGTAACAAAGCTTTCAAGATGATAGAACCACCAGCAATTTGTGCCAATTTAAACATATCTGCCGTATGCAAAATGGCAGGATAGTGACGTTCATTAGCATTTCCAGTTCACAGCAACACACACTAATAGTATGATCAAGTTACATCATTCATGTACAGATGAATGTTGATTTGATGGACTTCGATCAAGAAATATCATCAGTGTGAAAATTTCTTTATAAGACAATACAATAGTTCCCTCAACCCACAGCAGCAGCTTGGCTACACTGTTGATCTGTAAAGGATACTTGGCCTTGACTTCCCCTTCGAAACCATACATTTGGTTCATGGTCTGGCTCTCATGGTTTCCTGCGGAGGACAACAGTTGAGTCTGGCTTCGCAACAATACAGGTGTCGTTAAAGCCGCATGCATTTTAACAGGCTCCTCACCTCGTGACATGTACATGTGATTTGGATAGAGCAACTTGAAGCCAAGCAACGTGAAGATGCACTCGACTGAGAATGAACCCCGGTCAACAAAGTCTCCGTTGAACAGCTGGCCAAAGAACAGGTCAAGGATTAAGCAAACCACACATACAAAAAAGAAAAGTATATATGTGTGTGTGTATAAAGATAGAGAAAACTATCATTACACCACAATCCAAAGGATACATATGGGTTAGTCTCAGATGGCAGCCCATTCAGCTCAAAGATGTTCATGAGGTCAAAGAACTGGCCGTGAATGTCCCCACATACTGTAAACTTGCACTCCTGCAACAATAAAAGTTGTCACAATAAGCTGGTGCCCAGATTCACATAGATGAAGCCACATTACCGGTGGCACGTTGATGTCTACGAGGCTAGGAAGGGGCTGGAACAGTGCCTTGGCATCTACCAGCATCTGCAAAAGGTCAAGAACAGCACGTTCATTATGCACACCCTTACGGCCTTGCGGTGGTTTCTGAATGCGGTGATTAAACCTTCCCAGTTGCTAAATCATGCTGTCATGTACAGCTCACCCAAGTAGTACTACATCTCTATACACTGCAGGGAATTTGTACAAAAAGATGGTTTGCTTTTTCAGTGACTTTTCTTGTTTTTTAATCCTTTCGGTATTTCTTTTATATGAGTTGGCCTAAATCAGCGGAAAAAGCTAGCCATTAAATGTATTAGTCAAACAACAAGAACTACAGCTGATCCAAATTATAAGGAAGTTGCATCCGACGCAAAAATATATTCGCAATATCTCACATTAGTTATGTCTGTTATCCATTATAAGAATACTATATTCGTTGCATGCTGATATCAGCCAAAAAATTTTTTACATTTACTCCATTAGATCCGATAATTAATCATATTCGTGTTCATTACATTCAGTTTCAACTCTATCAGCAGCAAATCGCAGGGACCAAAGCAGGAGAGAAAACACTGAAACAAAAACAAGTGCACACCAAGGAGACTGTGCAATGGCTTGAAAGCTACAAGGCGCGCTAAGGCCAAAGTGATGACACACTTCACGGGTAGTGAAGTGCACCACCAATTATGACTGTCAAAAGAATGTAAGGGGAGATGTGCCCCAGAGATCCGTTTTCATTGGTAATAAAGGCTATTGGATGAAATTTAGGCAAAATATAGAGTTTATTCTCCTATTTCTGAATATCTTGTCTGGTTATTTTTCTGTGCCTCTGGAAGTTGGAAAAGTAGGGTCTCTAACTGCAAAGTTTGGGCTTCACACCATGCCTAGGAGTGTGTTATAAAATAGTGTATATTGCTACTTATATACAAATGATTGCAATTAAGCTCAGAAATTATTTTATTTTAGCACTAAAAATAAGAATTTAAACATTTTATATCTCTACCATAGTTATCAAAAACACTGATGATTCATTCCTTAAAATGCACACGACCAAAATTGCTGCAACATACAGTAAAACGCACATACTTGCATTCAGCTGAGATCAAGTTACATTAAGTGCAGATTTTTTGTGCACAATCGGTAAAAACCAGAGTAAAATTGAAAAAAGAAAAAAAGTTTGAAGCTTCTAAACATGCTGGTTACTATTTCGGATGATCAATTTTCATGAAAGCTGACTAGAATGCAGAGCAGTCTTTACAGAAGAAATCTAAAACTAAGATTTTCCGGCTTCTCAGAACCCTTGCGAGCTTCCTCCTCCATCCGGGCTTTCTTTGCAGCACTGTAATGACACAACTTAGCTTCAGCTGTTTGTGCTTCAGATTCTCTAATTGCCCAGGGCGACTAACTCCCAAGTTGGAAGAACACCCATAACTGCAGGGTCTCCCCAAAGCCTTTGTGGCCTTTGTTGAACCACGTATGGTATGGCTATAGAAGTGGCCTTTTCTACAACAGTGCATGAACGAAATATTATTTTGGGGCACAGCATCTATATCTTGCTGTTGAGAGACTCAGTCACATTTTGGTGTTTGTCCTGAATAAAGCGAAACGACAGCGCTTCGCTTGTCATCCTCTCACATGTAAGGGGCACAGCCTTTGCCTTAGCAGTGGCGGAAAGTAGAGAATGATCTGGTGCCGGTTCAGCCAGAACTAATGCTCACTTGTTGCTTCACCAGGCATGCTCATCATTTAGGCAACACTTGTCATTGCGAGCTGCATCAGTAGAGCATGAACGGAAAAATGAATTTCCTGCGGCTACCATCCCTCAATTAGAACCCTTTTTCGCATTCTTCTGGTTGAAGAAATGCCTCGATTTTCTTTACACATGAAAACAGAATGTTGAACAGTAATTTTGCAAACAAAATGTAAAAAAATTATATAAAAAAAGATTTTTCTGCCACATGGGGCTGAAAACACAAATGCAAGCAAGAAAAAGTGAACTTCATGGAACCAAAACCATTTATTGTGAGGTTGTGGTAGTAACAATTTAGTGGCAAATACTGTGATAGGCACCATAAGCTGTCGTCAAATAAAATGTAAACAGTCGGTTACACGACCCCCCCCCCCCCCCCTCTTTCTTAACAATGTTTTGCGCGATGAACTTCCAACTGGATTGGATTGGGTTGGATTCTTTTTGCCAATGTGGCCTGACAAAGCACTGGACGTGCATAGAAACGGGACACAAGTGCTATTTCCGGGAAATTTTCCTGTCTACCATACAACCGGAAGAAATAGTCTAAATCCGGGAGTCTCCCGGGTAATCCGGGACTATAACTATACAAAAATAGCAAAATAATACTTGTCTCGTAGAGGTAGACAACACCAGCTGACCAGCAATGTGGACAGTACCGGTAAGACAAAACGCAGGCAGAACCCATCTCACAATGAATGTTGGTGCAGCATGGTGCAGTATATATATATATTCGACAAGATTGTTTAAATATATGTGACACGCGCTCTATTCCGCCCAGCATTGGAGAAATTTAGAGAATTTTTTTTTTGTCAGTGAATACCCCGTGACCAAAGTTGGCGTGAAAGAGGTTCATTGAATACAGGCACATACCCAGTCACATAGCCAGTGACCCAAGTTGGTCCGACGACTGGTTTCGAACCCGGTCCCCTCAGCACAGCCGCCCGATGCTCTACCCTTCCGACCATGGACTACCAAGTGACCCAAGTTAGTAGGAAAATGGTTAGATCCATAGAAAGACAGACAGACACCGGAAAGTATGTCATGTATCTTAAGAGCATTAATTGTATTAATAAAACAGCCTTGTTATGGTATCCTTCCGTGTACTGAGTGTTGCACAAATAGAAACGCCAGGTGTACCGACTTTTCCAGCTAAGCAACTTGCTGATTTCCACTTAAATTTCATACAGAGGTGCCATTTTGTGAGTGTTTCACTTTACTAGCACACCTGCAGGGTTCTCCCCAGAAATTTTTTAGGGGTGGACGAGCCGACATTTTGTACGCATTAACGAAACTAACGCGAGCCAGCAATGCATCCTAGAGCAATTGCTAAACTTCGCCAGGACAAAGAAATGTACAGCTCGTTGCTGTCAAAATGCATGCGAAACACGCGCCAGCAATACAAATCTGCACCAGACAATACGTGCGCTTGCTTTGTCTGCAAGGCAGCAGTAACAAATCGCGATGGCCGATTTTAATTTTTGTTCGCTTATTTTGTTGTTACTTCTGTACAGCGAATACAGTGCTATGGCTACCTGAAGCTCAGATCTCTTTACGATGGTTCCAAAATCGCGGCATTAATTCAACGGAAAGTCACGCTAGTGATGCATGATGGCACCTCTCAACGCTTGGTTTTCTACTTGATTTTATACTCAGTTTTTGTCGACAGCGTACTAGAAATGTGCGATTTTCTCAACTTCTTTTTAAAGTTTGCCCACACGATAAAAGAACGCTGACGATTGCAAAAAAGGAATAAATGGAATTCTTGACTTATCAACCGGAGCAGTTGGAGGTTGGTGGCCTTGAATAAATAAATAAACCCGGAGCAGTGGACGATAAACCAGAGCGGTGGACGGTAAACCAAAGTGGTGGGTGACATTTCCCCCGCCGCCCACCATAAGCACTGTCTGCCCGTTTCATTTACAATAAAGCTGAACTCTGCAGCGACGGCATTCAAAGTTTGTTGATATTGTTGCAACAAAATGGTGGTGCATCTGCCGTTGCTACAGCATCTTTCACTGTAGTGTGGGCAAATGAAAAAATTTTACGACAACATTGAAACTTTTTTCAATGACGTGCACCATGGCTTTACTTTGACGGAAACAGACAAGTAATGCTTGGAGACATGGTATTAAACTTTACACACTGCAAAGTGCTACCGCTAAGGCAAGTTCAGCTGAAGTGTCAGGTACAGCCGACCTCAGAAGTTTTGGCAGCACGGAAAATGAGAATAAGCTGAATTTTCTCGCAACCGCACCAGTGTGTGAAATGTGTATCAGGAATGTGACGATTGTACGGAGAAGTACCAACTCTACCTTTTGGTTCAAGGACGTGTGCCCAGGCTGCGATGAAATTTAGAGTTTACTCGGATCCTGTGTTCCGAAAACTTTTGTGGTGGGCCTGAGGCTCCTATTTATGCAACACTCTGTACATGAAAGAATTCCATAATGAGGCTGTTTTTAGAGCGCAGCTCTTAGGCAACAGTTCCTGTGGCGAGTGTCGGCGTAACCGAGTTAAAGAGCACAGCGAAAGATGAAAGCGAACGCGCAGTGCAGCAGGGGATGAAAGATGCGAGGAGGAACGCGGAGGAGGAGGGTGCAGCGGAACCATGAGGCGGAAAGCAGAGGAGGATGGTATGGCAAAAGGGTGAGAAGAAAAGCGTAGTGCGGCGATGATGGCACTAGAGTAGTGCGCACTGTCTGGTAGATTTGGCGGCGGCAGCTGCTGTGCATCGGGCCCACGCGCTGGCTCTCGCGATCTCCAGATTAGCGAGTCAAGTCGCACCACACTTTGCTCCGTTTGCAACGTGCCGCACGAGACAGACTGTCCACGCCAGCCAATATATCGTGAAATGAAAACACATATAGAGCTGTGCTCAAATTTTGCATTAGGGAGTAGTGTAATCGTTTAATTTTTTTGTTGCGCCCAAGCTTTCGTGGGATGCTGCCACAGTAATGCTCCCACCATATGCGTCAACTGGCCAGTCAATCCTCTTAAAAGTGAGGCAAACTTGCCTTGTATGCATATTTCCGGTGCAGCTTGCGACCCGCCTTGAAGGTTTCCATGAGCTCCTTCATGAACTCCAGTGTCACCCGGCCATCCTGCAGCTGGGGTCCCTTGTAGTCGTCCTCAATACCTGCGTGTACGGCCATTAGAGTCACTCTGTAGAAAGCAAGCATGCAAAACCATAAACTCTGGGATAACGGAGCTCCACACTAAGTTTGGGACAGAGAGCCTTCTCAGTGCTGTGCCAGCCAATCTGAATGCAACTAAGTATATGCCCCCCCCCCCCTACACACACACACACACACACACACACACACACACACACACACACACACACACACACACACACACACACACACACACTTTTTTTAAAGCTTGAACGATTTTTTTTAAAGACTGGCCACGACAAATAGTGCTGTTTAATCTTCTAAGGTGCATTCTGAAATAGGTGTAAATTATCTGTACAAGAAACCGAAATGTGCAGGTGGATAATTAAAATTATTCACTAATTGCTTTTATAATTACTCCCCTTAGGTCACCATGACGTTTCAATTGTGAAATTGAGGTCGTGCTGTAGTGAAGTTTGCATAGCAAGAATGGTGTCACGACTAACACTACTTTCGAGATATTCTTCCTTGAAGTGTGCTACACAGTACATTCGTGTTCCAAAAGCAGGTGCAAAGCAGTTTCAGGACGTTAACTGGATCACCAATGTATTATTTAGTAGATGTTGGGAATGGATATCTGGAAAATCGAAACATGTTGCATAATGGCAAAAGTTACGCTGATCCTGTACACATTTTGGAATTTATGTAAAGTGGTTAATGAAATGCTATAAATTTTCCCTTTTAATTCCTGCATCATTGGCGTAAAGAAAAGCGGCGTGCGCACCAGTGCTACGCAATGTAACGCATGCAGCAATAATCTCAAAAGAGCTAGTTGCCGTTGGCAAGAATTGTGGCCTAATGGTTAGAGCATCAGCATGCTGTGCTGAGAGACCAAGGTTCAATCCCACCATCGAGCACATAATTAAAAATTTTTTTTAGAAGTATGACCTATTCGGCAAGACCGCAGCAACACCCAGCAGCTACGATTAGGAAAGTCGAGGGTTCGAAAAGAAAGCTTTGCTTTAAAAATTACTCACTGGACCTATTTAGTTAACCACCTGCGCAATGCAATTTGCCAGACTAATAATGTTTGCCTTTGCAAGTAATCCGCCCAAACATACTAAATTGCGCTGTATGAAAATTTGTTTGAAGCAAAGAAAGACTGGTACAGCACGACATAAGTTAGGCAAAAGAGACAAAAAAAAAAAAATAAAGTAACGGGCACGATAATGTCACTCCGCAAAAGTTGTATGTCTGCAATTATAACACAGGTAAAAGAGCACTGCAAGCATTATGTCTGACAGTATAGCTAGATGCAGTGCAGCAAGCAATACACACAGTGGGTGTCATACCCCTGCAAATACACAAAGCTACAAAGGAAATCCTTACAAGTTTCTCAGAAAAAGGCTTCATGCCACTCTTCAAGTGGATGACAATTTTTCCTGTTTAATAAACTTCGTCCACCTTACGAATTCCTGCAAAACTAATTTGCCACATATAGCATCCCTGTGCTTCAAGTAGTTGATTACTTTGGCCTCGCTTTGTGGTCTGCTAGCCTCCTGGACAGCTCAGATGGCAGAGAGACTGCCCCCAGAAAGGCGATAGTCCTGCGTTTGATCCCCCACTAGACCATGAATAATTTCTCTTCAACTGTAAAGCTTTCTTTCCAAAAACCTGTGTGGGTTTCCTTTGTAGCTTCTCTAAGATGGATGACGAATTTTTCCATTCACTGCTGCAAACAGTGCCAAGACGTGCGAACTGCATTTTTTTTATGGCGAAATGACGGTAAATTTTATCATAAATCGTTCACTTCCCTTGACAAGCTTTCACCAGGATTATGTACATCACAAAGAGTTGGTTCCACATTTTCAAGTATTGTCACCAACTTTCTCTCATGCTTGCAATGCTTTCTTATTTCTGGAAGCTCTTGGCAGTACTTGGCAGCAGTGGCATCTGTTGACTTCAAACATTAATCTATCAATTAAGCTGTACTTAATTTTTCACCTTCAATGACTCTCTACAAGATCAGCCCAACCCACCTCCACCCCACTGTAATGCCTTGGGTGCTGTGTTTATAACTGAGCAAACACCATATTCAAGGCCTTGAAAAACACTCACATAGACCAATAGCCTTTAATAGTAGCACTGTCCCTACACTGACTGATTAGATCCACTACATTTAAATGATGACAGCCCTGTGTTTCATTCACTATGAAAAAGAGACGTGCCTGGGGTCCTCTATACTCTCAGACAATTTTCTGTGTCAGTGAAGTGAAAGCTACACGAGTGGAGCTGGTGCACAAGTGTTACTGCAACAAGTAGTCCAGCAGAGTTTGACAGCACTTTCTGTTCCAGTTTCTTGGAGCAGAGGCCAAATCAGCGTAGCTTCCATTCGTCACAGTTTCCCATTTGAACAATACAGAAGCTGAAAACAAAGCAAAAGCTTCAAATGTATCACTCGGTGAATTTTATGTTTCATTTTAAAACAAGTGCTGCAATAAGTAAGATGTTTACCCAGCTCAATCAAATGCGAATAAGACTGCAGGATAATGTTCACGAGCGCTGTTGCCCATGCCCTTCCCTTGTATCATTCCTCGCACTGTTTTTGCTTTTTAGAATCATGTACCAACTAGCCCTAACAGAAAACTCTCCTCAAGTATAGCAGTTGTCTGGGACAAGAGTATTGTACCCTAAAACTGAGAGAGCGAGGAAAAAAAAAAGCTTCAGTGAATATCAGTATAAAGCACCACTATGCAGGTGGGTCTAGTGCACACGACAGTCAAAAAGCCAGTGCATAGAAGTGCCGAAACTCGGCAGCACACACCACCCCCCACTGATCACTCTTGCCTTACACATAGCTTCAATGTCAATGCTGTCTGCGATCGATTTCTTGGAGTCGTCCACGGCTATGGCCCGCTCGAAAGCCATGCGCCGAACCACCTTGAGGCACTCACTGTACTTTGCACTTGCATCGCGGTCGCTTGGCCGTGCTTTCGTTACCTGCAGCAAACGGATTCTATGTGCACTGTTCGACACATTTGGCCAGCCAGATTGTTCAAGACACCACTCACCGCCTCGAAGTCCTTGAGTGCTTGCTTGAACTTTCCTAGCGACATGTATGCAGCCGCTCGCCTGTAGTAACCCTGCAGGCCCCAAGATGTGGTCATCATTGTGAGCACAACTGATGAACAATAAATTATCATGTAACCTGCACACATTATTTTAGAACTATCCTTATGGTGTAAGTTGCGCCACTGAGGTGACACACACGGAGACACTAACACGCAGACACGACACGGGCACAGATCTTGCGCTATCATGCTCACAGTAGCTGCCATAATGCTGTTTGTACTGCTAACAGTGAGCTTGAGGATAGACAGCATTTGGCATTCAAGTAATAAGAGAAGGAAAGAAGAAACAAAACTGAGGAGCCCTAAATTTGTCTTTGTGATTAAGGTTTTCAGGCAAAAGGAAGAAGCTACTTGCCGTTAGTACCAGCTAGCCACGAGGTTACGAGCTACGCAATAATTTGAATGCCGCACAAGACAAAACTCGTGACAGTGCGCGTATAGCAAGCGTGTTGGCTCGACTACTGTCAACAGGCATCTCTAATTTTCGCTATCGACAAAAACCGCTGGCGCCGCGCAGAGGCATGCGACAAACAGTTGGCAAACGCAAAGCTACCACGGAGGCACCGTGGCAAGCGCATTGCAAATTCGAATCATGAGAACCAACAGCTTCGCCAGCACTCTGGTTGGGCCCAGGTTAGGCTCGGTTGTACTACCGGTGAGCAGATAAATCATTTCACGCTCGCACGGTGTTGCTAGCCACACAAGGTTCGGGAACACAGCCGCACCTTCACGTAAGTCCTGTCGAGCTCGATCGCCTTGGAAGCATCCTTGAGCGCGTATCCGAAGCACTCCGTCTTGAGGTACGCGAAGCTGCGGTTCCCATAGTAGACCGCCTTGTAGGGGTCCGCCTCGATCGCTTTTGAGTAGAGCTCGATGGCGGCGTTGAACTCCTGTTCTGCGAATGCAAACCACAAGTGTTGGGAGGACGAGCAGGATCGCGGGCAGCGCACGCCGCAGGTGCCGGCACGTCCATGTGCTCGTCCGAGATGCCTTCGACGGGTGTAACACTTACTTTTGAAGTGCTCGTTGGCTTGCTCCTTGTACTTGGCGGCGAGCTCTTCCTTTTCGGGCGAAGATTTGTGCGCGTACGATTCATTCCGGAGTAAACAATCTGCTTCGGAGCCGCCTGCACCCTCCAATATCGCCGCCATGTTCGACGCAATCTGACATCGGCCGCGGCGCACATTCGCATTCTCAGATCAATAATTTATGTCGAGGCTGCTCAATAAAGCCGATGCATGCCCGCGAACATTGACTTTTGTTTGTTCGAATGTTTTATTTATAATAACATGCTTGAGAGAAAACATAAAAGAAGAAAAGAAAATTTGCATGTTACGTTAATACATGATTCTGCAAAAATGAATCTGGCAGTGTTGGTTGTGGCACACTTGGGAATGATTCGCCAAGATGACCCTATTAAGTGGGTATATATTTTTTTAATTTATGGAAAGATTCTTCTACCATAAGCTGCGCTCATCGCGGGCACTTACAAATATTTGAAAGCCTACACCACGCCATGGCTACTGTGTTCCACCACGGTTCCACGGCTTCACAAACGCGATTTCTGTGTAGTTTATTTTGGGGCAACTGATTCCGATCTTTAAGAGCATAGTAACATAACCACTGTACCAAAGCCTAGGCGTTTGTGCGATTCTACACCCATAACATGCATGGTAAGAGGAACAATTGTTACTGCGCAGCATAGATAGCATTTCAACAAATTCAAAGGTCTGCTTTGTATCGTAATTAACACAGAAAATAGCCATAACTTTATTTACAAAGCTGTGCAAATTGGCACACCTACCACGCATTACGGGTTCCCGAGTTGCCGCCGCTTTGCGTAAGGTGGCAGCAGGGGTAGTCTGGGCTAGAGTCAGTCTGGGCTCGCGACGCCCGCCGGCGTCGCGATTCAAACTGTATTTTGCAATATACGTCACCACCTTTTTGGAAATCTTTTTATATTTTGACCCAAAACTGATTCCTTTGTGTCTGCCTTCAGAAGGGCTGTTTAAAAAGACCTTTGAAGTGTGTTTGGTAAAAAAAAGAAAAAAAAAAAAGGAAAAAAAAACTGATTACAATTGAATTTTTAAAAATTTCCCAAAATATGCCGATCACGCAAGCAGTCATAACTACCGATCCTACTACGCGAAAAGAAAATGGCTTGGTAGCAATGTAGGTATCTTTGCGCTGTCTTTAGTATTAAGTATGTTATAGCCGAAAAACCAAAAACTGTGTAGTTTCAGGTGGTCGCATTTCAATTGAAATTCTATAACATCAAAAGTTATTCATGATTTTCAATAATCCTAGTTCAATGCACAGCTTAATGTTTAAGGAAGAAGCATGGGAAGTTTCATTGAAAAATATTGGTATATTCAAAAGTTACGAGCTTTTTAGAAACAAAAATCAACTGAAAATGAAGTTTCGAGAAAAACAAGAATTACGTTTTCCGAACACTTAATATACATCAAGGGGAGCTCGTGGGAGGCTAAAAACCACCAGGCTCATAGGTGGGTCCCTTCATAGCTGTCACGAGTTCACCTTTACATCGTTTTTTTTTTTTTTTTTCGGGCTTGTTTTTTGTCAACTGTCGACTGACGGTTAGCATTTTTCAAGCGTGTTCGGTCGCTACTGCGGCAAGCTACTGTGGTGTAATACTTATCATAGATATTTTAACATCTAGGACATTTAAAGTGACGAAAAGATAGCTTTCAAAAAGGCAGAACAACACGCGGGATCAGTGTAAATAACACAATGCCAAGTCATGTGCCCCCATGTGGCAATTTCTGCAATTTGAATGAAGAAAGATGGCGATTACCCTTGCTTAAATTTATTGATCTTTAAGATATCTTATAACAAACTAATCTAAAAGTATCCTGTGCATTTGAGCACAACAATAAGTTTGTTTTAATTATTCAAATGTAGGTTTCGTTTTCAGGAAATGTCAGTTTCGGTTTCAGGGAGCTCTGCGTGCAGGTAGAGTGCAGGCACGGCCGTTTCGATGAAACGCACATCGCGAGCGCTTCATCAAGCTCACTTATAGTTCACTATAGCCGTGGTGCAGGTATAAAAAACAACATAACTTTTGAACAAAACCGGATAGAGACGGGATTTTTTCTGCACCACAATTCTGAATGTCTGCAGATTCTTAAATTATCAAAAATTAAATTCGCTTAAAAAAATCATTTTAAAGGGTGGCGACATAACTTAAACAGGACTTTTAGCGTGGATTTACGCTTGCAGTGTGACTTCAGACGCGTCGTTTATTCCTTGTTTATTTGATTTATTTATTTATTTATTTTGCTAAATGCAGATTGGTTCTGAGAAGTATACGGTGACTAATGCGTCATTGCCACATGAATAACGTTTGAAACGAATATGTTTTTAATTTATGTTCACGATCAAGTACTTCTGTTTCTTCTTCCTCATTACAATATTAATAAAATACTTTATTATTGCGATAGCAATTATATGGACACTCAAAAGCAGATTTCTGCCGTCGGCGTCGCCGTCGCCGTAGCCGTCGCCGTCGCCGTGAGGTTCCGTATGACGTCATTTGGAGAAGAAATTGTCGCCGCGCGCCGAACGCTGTATGTGCGAGTGAAAGGGCGCGAGGGGCGCGTCTTTCACGGGGAGTGAACGCACGGCGGAGAACAAACGCGCGTTCTGCGCCGTGCTCGCTTAAGGGCTGCAGAAGTAGGCGTCTCTTTTCTCCTTTTCAATCACCATATATGTAGAGCAAACGCACCTTCTTCCGACGCGCGAGAAGCCGTGGGGGAGGGGGAGGGAAGGGAGGCGACGTTTAGCTGCGGCACCAAGTGCCTATTTATATCACAGGCTCCGGCAACAGTCACCAACGCCGCACGCATTTTGAGCGAACGCGGGCAAAACGCCGATGGCGTCGACAACAGTTCTGCGTGTTGCCGATGCTGCTGCATGTCCAAGTTTATACAGCTGATAAAGCTAATATCATTACTCTGTATAGCTCTCTACAAGTTTGCTATCGCAATTGATGCTTCGCCTTTCAGGTGAAACTGCGACCACTTTTTAGCATGTACGACTATGCAGAAAAGGTAATTTATTGTCTTCCCATATATTATATATATATATATATATATATATATATATATATATATATATATATATATATATATATATATATAATTGTTACTATTATTAATAATGGAAAAACGTTGGGTCAAGAAATCGTGAGTTTTCAAGCACATTCATCATCGTCATCATCATCAGCCTCTATTTATGTCCACTGCAGGACGAAGGCCTCTCCCTGTCGTCTCCAATTACCCCTGTCTTGCGTTAGCTGATTCCAACTTGCGCCTGCAAATTTCCTAACTTCGTCAATCCGTCTGGTTTTCTGCCGTCCTCGACTGCGCTTCCCTTCTTTTGGTATCCATTCTGTAACTCTAATGGTCCACCGGTTATCCATCCTACCATTAGTGCACCCAGGATCGCTGCCAGGGGGGTTGAATGTTTTTGGTGGTGAGCTGGGAGGGAAGCAAGCACTTTGCATGAAATGCAATTTCCTTGCTTTAGCCAGCGGAATCCAACAGAAAAAAAAAAACTCCTAATAAGTATCATGATAATCACACCAGGGTTGATGACGATGTTCATTTCTTCAGCCTTTTACTCAAAGTAATTTAAGAGTGAATGAACAAGTACAAGACGATGATAGAGTGTGTTTGTTAATCAGGAAATTTCGACTTCAAGCCGCCTTCCTGAATTGCAATATCAATGTGAACAGAGCACTGAAGGTACACGTTGGACTGGTAGGGCAGGACGCAAGGGGGGGGGGGGGGGGTTACAACACCCGTCAGAAAAACGGTAAAGTACGACTTAACCACAACCTACAGATATGGTGGCGTCGGATTGTAATTTGAATGCACGAGAAAACATAATTATGTTACGAGGAAACTGAAACACAAACCCATTTTCCAGCATTTCTACCATACCAACACGGCGCGCTCGGGTACTTGCGAAAATGCTATCCAGATGGTGCTCGCATCCTCGGCAGGCCAAATTGGGACTTCGCCTGCCTAATGCGTTTTGGACACACGCGCGCGTCGGGGCAATATCAAACAATTATTAAAATAATAAAAAAGTGCTAGGGCCTTCATATTTTAATTTAAGACGACTTATATTTCCCCCGGAAAAACGTCTTCCCAGCAATGCATTTCTGTTTAAAATTGAAACCGACTTTAAGGGGATCGGTGTAAGCTAGGTCTTTGTAAGTTGGCTTTCCGACATTCTATGTTGCAGTGAAGCCCACTGAAAGAAAAATGCGATGCGAACGGGGCCCGATAACGCTATCGCGTCCTACTCTTGGAGGCGAAGCTTAAGCGTCCTCCAAATTTTGTGTTAAACCGTCGAAGTATGACCTAAACCCCCAGCATTTCGTAGGCGCGTGCACGTTTACACTCGTAATCTGACGCTACTAGGGCATGCGCAGAAGCCTGAACCCAATGCTACCCGAAATCCTGAAGCCCAATGCTGCCCACAATGACGTGAAGACCAAATATTTTTTGACGTTGTACACTCGTCGGTAAGAATTTTTACGCTTCCAGAAAAATACACACGCGTCCCTTGCGATCGGCGCTCTGTGTCAGTCTTGTCGAGATTACCCGCGCCGATAAGAAATCATTAAGCTCCATAGAGCCTGGTACACTTAATCTTGTGAGAAAGGACGGCAGACAGCCTCTACAAGCTATTAAAAACATAAACAACGTTTTAAAGGCACAAAAATTTCGATAATAACCGACCTTTTACAGCACAGTGAAAGCTTGCAATGCGCGTCTTTGAGCCCATAAAACCCCTTTCGCCACCTGGCGAGTGCTGTTCTGTAGAAACAGGAGAGGTGCGTCGACGCGCTTGCGGCGCTCGTTTGGCCACCGCTCCTATTCTACCGCTATATATGGTGGCCACTATACGCTTTAGTACGAAACTACGGCCTGAATATCGATTTCAGTGAGGACGATTGACTATGGCGGCGCCCTTCTCGCCTCTTCACCATGCATCCTCCCATATCTGTGGCTGAGCCGTGCTCCCTCAAGGGCTGCATGAAGATAGCGCCAACCTTTCCTTTCTCAAATGAACCACTTAGTAGCTCATCATTCGATCACCGTCGTTCCCGCGATGAATGTAGCAATCACAACAAATAATTGGTACAGCGCAGGCTTTTGCTTCCGTTCACCTCCCTCAACTACACAGAGAGAGCGTAGTAATCAGTCCGGTGTGTAGACCACAGCTAGGTCATAGAGAAAGAAATTCCACAAGAGGGGACACAAATTGCACGTGGCAAAGATTCGATGGGACTTGACAAGATCGTTCGCAATAATTTTTACCGAATAATAAATAGATTCCGCACGAAGACCATGCGCGGTCGGGCAAAAAAAAAAAAAAAAAAAGCGCAGCCGGCGTGCTAAATGCGCGCGCCCAAAACCGAAAACGGAAGTGATTGATGCCGACCGCTTGGCGCGCTGCCATGAATTCGGCCGCTGGGCTCTATGGGAGTGTCCGCTCTTGTTTCTCTATGGCTAGGCTATGAGCGTAGCGTAGAACGCGTCGTCATGGAAACGTAACAAGCGGGATATTCAAATCGATATATTAAAGATGATCTCTGGCAGATTCTCTTAATTGGCTTCCTATTCTTGTAAATGATTACAGTCTTTTCACTTTTAGAAATGCAACGGCGGTAACAATGCATTTGTGGTGGCGCTATGGTGTGAAGCACCGCCAACAACAACAACAAAAGAGCGAGGTTGCATGCTTTGCAATCAGAGAACGAGCATGTTGAGAAGGAATCATTAACCGATAAGAACGAGCTAGCTATATTGCCCCGGACAGGCGGCACGCCCGTCATGGCTAGAGTGCACTAGAAATACTGCAATTATGCTAGGCCATTCTATAGCCACGCCTAGATTGGCATGCCATGGCTCCGCTTCCGGATCAACAAACGTTAGCGGACCGCATACATCATCCGACTATAGTCGGACTCGGATACAACTTAAGTCTGCAGTGAAGCACCGCCCACGCCCTCATAACCGCCAGCCACTGTTCCTCGGCTAGGTTGCAAATAGTTCGTACTTCAAACTTTCCCTGTTACCTAAATAAGGCCGTAGCAACAAAAATAAAATTATAAGCGCGTAATTCTATATACGTTTTCACTCGTCTATTATAGTGGAACGTACAAGTAGGACAAGTACAGTCGTATCAAGTACGACGCCATTTTGAAAAGGACGCATAACGACGATTTTGTTTGCTTCTGTGGTTGGCTTGTGGAGTAACACAACCCCGCGCGGTCCGTGTGCCTCTGTTGCCAACTGCTGTTTTTATCCTACTATTCGGAGTTATAATTTCTGTATTAATGTGCTAGTTAGTCTTATGATAAAACACTGTAAGGCATTGAGTAGACCACAAAGCGCGATTAATACACTTCAGCAGATACTTGAAATATTATTATTATTTTTTTGTGATCTCACCCTGAAGCCTATAGGTACTGCATAGTGCATTCTAGCGCGGTCGCTTGATCTCGCTCTTATCACGCTGAGTGCTACGGATATTTAAGCGGTGAAAGTCTAGCCGCCGCAGTTTACGTTTGCCTCGAGAGAACTGCTTCTTGGCCCAGTAGGTATTTGCTTAAAGACATATTTGCCGCGAAGAGGAGGCAAAAAAAAAAAAAAAAAACATGAATTAACACACATCCGCCCGTGTCATTGTCATTTGTGTCGTCCTTATTGTGTGTGTCCTATTTGCGGCAAATATGTCTTACGTTTGCCACCGCTGATTTTTGTATGGGCCCTGATTGGCGTTTCGGAGGCCCTCGAACCGATGGTCGAATAAATGCGCAAGATGATGGTTATGAAGACGCGACGAGACGAAATAGCAGCTTAAACACTGTTCCGCTGCTTTTATCTGTTCGCAGTTTTATTAGTAGTTTTATTCCCTTGACAAACCAGGCAAGTAACAGTGCCTATAGTCCGGACCATAAAATGCAATATTTCTGCGAAATGTGAGCAGGAACATAGCAGCAGTATAAGCGCAAAATCCCCTTCTTCCTTTTTTTGTTTTGTTTAAAATGCAGGAAAATACATATTACGTTAGGAAGTTCTAAAGCAAAAGCAGACCTAAGGACGTCCTACAATTACAAATCTACAAATTTCGCAGCAACTGACTCTTAAAGTCGGCTTTTTGTTCTCCCTCTATAATAAACAAAGTATCGCAAGCAAGAGAGAGAGAGAAAAAAAGCATTTATTAAAATAAAGAAACGCTAGAATCGGCACGTCGACGACGAGCCCTCTCCCGAGCGCGTTCATTCTGGATGGATTTCCATGAAATTTCTTCAAAATTAAATCTGTCCGTTATGTAAGACAATGAATGGCTCATACCCCCGTAAACGCGGCCTCCTCATTACGACGACAGAAGAGAAGTGAAATTCTACGCTGGAATGATTAGTGGCAACGCAGCCAGCTGGGGAAGCAAGACGACAACGACGAACGCGGGAGCAGTGGCACGAGCCCGTGCTGAGCACGAGCGCGTGCCGACCACCTGTGCAGCTCTGAGAGCAGCTGTTTTTTTGTTAGCGTTACATCGCCTGAAAATATCAAGTTCTTACGACCAAAAAATTAAATGCGAAGCATTTCTTGGCAAACATTTACCACTTGCCAGTATCTATCTATCTATCTATCTATCTATCTATCTATCTATCTATCTATCTATCTATCTATCTATCTATCTATCTATCTATCTATCTATCTATCTATCTTATCTATCTATCTATCTATCTATCTATCTATCTATCTATCTAGCCGCCTACGTCTTTGTGCTCTCATGGTCGTTTCGTTAAGTATGACAAGAGTGTATGACTAACAACAATGATAGGCCATGACATTAATGTAATGAGTACTAATGACATGCGTGTCATGTAGGTCATGACAATGACACCGAAAAAATGACAATGACTCAGCAAAAAAATAATAACACTCAAAAACCACTGAAATGGGTTCGGACGTGGGCACTAAGTGAAGGAAACACAAAGGATTGTGTTAGAAGTCATAGTCATGGCCTCGACTAAGGAAAAATGAGAATGACTCAGCGAAAAATGATTAACACTCAAAAACCAATGTATTGGGCTTGGACGTGGGTACTAAGTGAAGGAAACACTAAAGGATGGTGGTCGAAGTCATAGTCATGAGCATGACTCAGCAAAAATGACAATGACTCAGCGAAAAATGATTAACACTCAAAAACCAATGGAATTGGTTCGGACGTGGGTACTAAGTGAAGGAAACACTAAAGGATGGTGGTCGAAGTCATAGTCATGAGCATGACTATGGATTTCGCCTTAAGGTCTGTTAAGCGTAGCTAAAGGGAATCCTGAGGACTCATGACATGAATATCATGACATGCGTGTCATGTAGGTCATGAAACAGCCGCCTACGTATTGATGCTCTCATGGTCATTTCGTTAACTTGGTAGGCTCCCCGCACACTGCTTGGCATAACATCGATTCCCACAGGGCGTGGGATCTGCCGGCTTTTTCCAGAACATGGCAATTTGTTGTGACAGACTGTCATGAGGTCCCCTCTTCCGAAGCTCCTTCCTAGTCCCTACATAAATAATGCAGAGTCAGAGCAAAGACTCACTCTCAAGGATTTAAAGGATTTGATAAATGAAATTAGGCTTCGTCAAGTTTACGCAGTTTTCCTTCAATTTAGGATAAAGCCATGCATGACGCTAACATATGATATCGGTGTACCCACCTATTTTATTGCGATAGCAATTATATGGACACTTCAACCGGATTTCTGCCGTCGTCGTCGCCGTCGCCGTGAGGTTCTGTATAGATAAAATATTCGCCGCGCGCCGTATGCCCGAGCGGAAGCGTGCGGGGACGCGCGCTATCACGGAGAGCGAACGCACTCATTCTCCCAAGCGCAAGCAAGAAAGCGGGAAGCCAGCGCCAGAGGGAGCGGGGGAGGGGGGGGGGGGCACTTCTACTCTGCCAACAACCGCGCTCGTCGCTCGCCCGCACCGTCTCTTATCTCCACACGGCTCTGACCTTCGTATGCGCTGTGCATTCGCCGCTCAGTTTCCGTTGAAGAGATAGACCGCACGTACCTTCGCTTGCTGCCAGCGTTTTGACAGTCGTTGTCTGCAGTCATTCAGTGTGATCTATTCATGTTTGTTTGTGCGCGCTCACACCACGCTTGTTCATTTTCCAACGCACGCTACACATGCAATGCTGCCCGGATCGGCAGTGCAGCACTACAGGTGTGTCCCTTCGCACGCGCTGCCCACGGGAAGCGCTTCTCATCAACACCACCGTTTCACACACGCCTTCTCGTGGTCATCGAGTCTCTCTTCATGTCGGTCTACTTACGCCGCAGCACACCTGCTTACTTAATCAGCTCATGTTTACTACAATTCATATTGCTACCAAAGCCGCTCATCTTACTTCGTATGGCATTGCTGTGTTGCTATCGCATTCATTGCTTCGCCCTTAGGGCGAAACTGTGACATTTTTTTCCTATACAAGTTGCCCGCTCGTAATTAGCTCAGTTAGCTGCACACGTGTTACGCAGTTCACGACCATCACACGGTGCGATACAAGCAAGGTTTGCCTCCTAAATAAAATCTACCATTTGCAACACTCTAATTCTTCCGAACAAAAAAGTTTTTTTCTAGTAATGCCAAATACAAAATACTTTTACACTGGTGTGTATGTCTTGCATCCAGCTAGATTATTACGCCACTTTGATGACTAGTGTAAAAGCGAAACACATTTATATGTGTCGCATCACGAGCTCCCCCCGTTTTTTTTTATTGTGTTTGTTTTGCACATCTACTGACAAAACGGGCCCCATTTTTTTCCAGGAGACCTCTCTAGCCTCGTTTTATCGCGCTTTACGAATACTCGATAGTGTGCTAAAAAACATAGCGTGCATTCTGCAACACCGTGGACTTGTGCGGGGTGCAACCATTTGCAACGTCGTTTCTCGGCCTCCATCCTTGTGTCGTATAGATAGTATTCATGTGACGTCACGCAGCCATGTCTCACCGCGCTGGTACCCTAAGATGGCCACTACGATGACGTCTTGCAACGTATTATCACGCGCAAACTGTTTTGCTTTTTCACGGCGATTGTTTTTCACCGGTTTATCATTGTTATCGCTCTGACGTTCGAATTAAGACACGCTTTTTGTTGGTGTTTCACCGGTTTATCATTGTCGTCGCTCTGACGTTCGACACAAGACGCGCTTTTTGTTGCTGTCATGCTCCTTGCTTATGCCCCTTCTCGACCTGCTGGTACCCCAATATGGCGTCCGCGATGACGTCCGTGCAACCTATGTATAGAGAGTCAATCTGTTAAAATTATAGCTGCTGACGAATATGAAAGTAATTTATGTAAAGCTAAAACAATTTCTAATAATTCAGCCGGCAAAAAAAGGCGTGAAGTCGGGTAGTCGAATCGAAAAAGATAAATTCAGAGATGCCGATACCTTGCCCATGCACACCTGCCTTCTCTTCACAGACGGAAGCGCTAGTCGCTATCACGGTTTTTATTTCTAGATGTGCAAGGTAATTTTCTAAAATACCGGTTAGTTATTGATAGGGCAAATGTTTTTTTTAGAAGGGTTACTTGGTAAAATTTAATCGAAGCCAATCTTAGCGATCAGAGCAGAGCTGCTTAATAAGTCTAGGTCACAGAGGTGAGCTTGTAATGGGTCGAATAGAGTTTGCACAAGAACAACTTGAGAGCACCGTAAAAGAGATAACTGATATTCAAAAATAAGTCTGACTCATTTATGAAAACGTACTGATACCTCCTCAGTTAGAATGTATATATATTTAGAAAGGTTTGTACTGACGGGACATGGAACCGAATGAGAAGAAAATGGAGGCGCGCTTCTCGATTTAAGATATTAATCGCGACATATTTAGGGAGACCAATACATAAACGCAATGCTTCTTGTCCAAAAAGACCAGTCCTGGGGCCGTTATTTTTCACTTTAATCCACATTTTACCCTAACTGGCGTGCTCAGCTCTGTGTGTCCTTCCTACATTCGCTACTTTATGCCACATGCCTTGAGTCTGTTATTGTTGCCTCAAAACATGCCTCTCTTCTTGTTTTGCCTCACGCTGTCTTCTTTCCTCTCTTCTTCCACTTTTACTCATTGAATCATGACAGCAAATATAACTTAGTCTAAATGGCAAGTTTACCAGGCTTGCAATTTTCTAGTCTCGCTTAAAATCCCCATTTAGCGCTGCAGGACTATGTGCCCATTCCATTCCAACTCCGTTCCATGATCCTGAGCTCCCATTCCATACCAGGTGTTATACAGTGTGGAATGATTCCGGAATCATTCCAACTCCGGAGTTGCCACTCCGCAACTCAGGTGCATATTAGCCGAAAAATCGTTTGCAAATTGAGAGGTTAACTCTTTCCGTAACCGCGCCCATTGGGCATCGTTAGCACTCTCTCGATGGTTTGAAACGCCGCTTTCGAGACCTTCCGCGCCGCTCATGGACATACTGCGCCATCGGACGTGAAAGAGGAGAAACTATATCTTTGTTTTCTAAGCAGTTTGCTTTTTTCCCGATAGGCGGTGATTTTTAAACGCGCACCGGCTACAGCTAATCAAAACCTCGGTCCAAAGAGCAAGGCACTGCTGACTAATGCCATAGAGCCAAGTGATTAGAACAAAGAAAATTACCGTTGGATAGCGTGAAAGCAAGATGAACCTCATCTACAAAGGCAAAGGAGATAAGGATAAGACGAGTTAATACAGGCCAGTTACAGTAACGTCGGTGATATATAGAATGGCAATGCAAGCCATAAAAACAGAACTGTCGAAATGGGTGAAAAAAAAAAAAAACGATGTATTGGGGGAACTAAAGAATGGGTTCAGGCCAGGCAGACGCTTAGAGGATAATATGTTTGTACTAACTCAGTGCATAGAGATTTCAGTAGCTCAGAAAATACCTTTATCGATAGCATTTCTAGATTATGACAACAAAGACAGGGAATTGTTATGGAATATTGTTAAGCACGAAGGCATAGATGACGGTTTCGTGGAGCTGCTGAGGGAGATATATAGAGACAACCAAGTACAAGTGGTATGGGAAGGTCGAAAGGGTAATGAAATGGTGGGAATTCACCAAGGATTGACGTAAGGATGTCCTCTGTCTCCATTGTTGTTCACGCTTTAGGTTAAGGGTATAGAAAGACGACTGGAAAACAGCGAATTAGGTTTTGATCATCCTACATGCGTAATGGACAAATGGTGCAACAGAAGGTCCCTGGACTGATGTATGCTGATGACATTGTGCTACTAGCGGACAATAAAAAAAGATTTATAGATACTTGCGAGTATCTGTGGCAACGCAGCGACAAATCTAGGCCTTAAGTTTAGCACAGAGAAATCGGGAATTATGATCTTTAATGAAGAGACGAGTAACTTCGTGGGTGTCAATTCAAGCAAGTAATACCCATAGTGAAGCAATATACGTACCTCGGCGTACACATAAACGAAGGAAAGAATTACTCAAGCAACCACCAAGATAATCTGAAAATAGAGTGGAAGCGGAATGCAGCAATAATGAAACACAAAGCACTTTGGGGCCACAATAAGTATGAGGTGGTGTGGTGCGTGGAATCTGGAAAGGAGTAATGATGCCAGCGCTAACATTCGCAAATGCTATTCTATGCTTAAAATCGGATATCTTGTCGGGTTTGGGAGTTAACCAAAGATCAGTAGGCCGGTTGGCTTTGGGAGCCCACGGTAAAACCACAAATGAGGCAGTGCAGGGTGACATGGGTTGGGCGTCTTTTGAAGTCAGAGAAGCACAGAGCAAAATTAGTTTTGAAGAAAGGCTCAGGAACATGGATGAAAATAAATGTTCGGCTAAAGTGGACAAGTATCTGTACATGAAAAGCGTGGACACAGAATGGAGGAAGAGGTCAATGAAGTTAGCAACCAAGTACAGGATAATCGAAACTGTAAATAGACAACCAGGAGTCATCAGAAAGAAAGTGAGAGAAATAGAGACCGTGAATCGGATGCAAAGAATGGAAGCAAAAAAGGACAATAGAGATTTACAAGAATGAGAAGAAAGAAATTAGAAGGGAAAATCTGTACGATAACACAAGGGGCAGTGCCTTGCTATTTGAGGCTCGAGCCGGTTGCCTAAGGACCAAACATACCGGAGCAAATATTCGGAACTAGATGAGGCATGTGTATGCTGCAGTAAAGATCCAGAGACCACTCAGCACATCCTAATGGAATGCGACGGAATTCACCCAGCGAGAATCGTAGGTAACGTATAACTTCCAGAAACGCTTGGGTTTAAAGTTGAAGGAAACATCAACAGATCAACCATAGAGATAAGCAAGAGACGATTAGAGTACTGGTGAAAAAAAGCAGGGGAAAGATGGATACGACCTGATCTCTTAAAATCATAAGTAGCGGTACACGGTAAAATTTGAAAAAAAAAAGAAAAATATTAATTAGAGGTATACAAAAATGGTAGATAAAGAACATGTATAGTATACCTGATTAAATCAAGCAGGCTAGGTGACTATTTATCGCCGCCCCGTTTCAAAGGGGATGCCATTAAATCATCATCATCATCATCATCATCATCATCATCATCATCGTCGTCGTCGTCGTCGTCGTCGTCGTCATCATCATCATTATCATCATCATCGTCGTCGGAAGTTTCGCGATCGTGAAAGCATGAACGCAAAAAAGTGTCACAGTTTCGCCCTAAGGGCGAAGCAATGAATGCGATAGCAACACAGCAATGTCATACGAAGTAAGGTGAGCGGCCTTGGTAGCAATATGAATTGTAGTAAACATGAGCTGATTAAGTAAGCAGGTGTGCTGCGGCGTAAGTAGACCGACATGAAGAGAGACTCGATGACCACGAGAAGGCGCGTGTGAAACGGTGGTGTTGATGAGAAGCGCTTCCCGTGGGCAGCGCGTGCGAAGGGACACACCTGTAGTGCTGCACTGTCGATCTGGGCAGCATTGCATGTGTAGCGTGCGTTGGAAAATGTGGCCCGACTATTACTAACTGAATGAACAAGCGTGGTGTGAGCGCGCACAAACAAACATGAATAGATCACACTGAATGACTGCAGCCAACGACTGTCAAAACGCTGGCAGCGCAACGTACCTTCGCCCGCGCAGGTACGTGCGGTCTATCGCTTCAACGGAAACTGAGGGCGCATAAAGGTCAGAGCCGTGTGGAGATAAGAGACGGTGCGAGCGAGCGACGAGCGCGGTTGTTGGCAGAGAAGTGCCCCCCCCCCCCCCCCCCCCCCCCCCTGCTCCCTCCGGCGCTGGCTTTCCGCTTCCTTGCTTGCGCTTGGGGGATTGAGTGCGTTCGCTCTCCGTGATAGCGCGCGTCCCCGCACGCTTCCGCTGGGGCATACGGCGCGCGGCGAAGATTTTATCTATACGGAACCTCACGGCGACGGCGACGCCGACGGCAGAAATCCGGTTGAAGTGTCCATATAATTGCTATCGCAATAAAATGTGCGGCTGAGGAAACGGCGCGCGCGCTTCGGGAGATCGCAGATATCGCGATTCCGCTGCCTCTGCGGCTGACGTTATCGATGCATTGAATAGCAGCGAGTCAGAGGACGCTGACTATTCGTCGGACTTCGAGTCTGAAAGCGACGACAACGCAAACCAGCCCGGAACATCGGCAGCCGCAGTTAAATTTTTTGTATGCGGAATACCTGTTCAATTAAAAATGTTGATTTTTTTGGAGATAGTGCCTAATAGACGGCAATACAATTTGTATATCTCATAATTTTCGTAACATTTTTTTCTTAGTAGATACCCAGTGTGTCTTACAAACTTTGTTTAACTTTATCGCAGAATCTTGATTTTAACGATTTATATCTTTTTATGACATACATCTCGTTAAAGAAACTTTATGTGTGAAAAGTACATTCATATTGCTTTCTGTTTATGTATTACATTAAATATTGAGTGCAGTAGTTCCTTCAGAAAAAGACATAGGGCGTAATATACAAAAAACACCTATTTCCCCCATGGTAGGGAGAGTTAAGTAGACAGAATGGGAACAATATGCATGGGACATTAATTACGCAAGTTAATCCGACACGCATCACAAACACAAAGACAACGATGACTAATAAAATAGTTGTGAGTATATATCGTCGAATCTGCCGGAATACAAGAAAAAGTTATACGGAGAATATAATCGCAGCAGTAATAACAAGCAGCAAGAAATGCAAGATATTGTGCAGACTTTTATAAAAGGCCTGAAAAACCACCATTCAACGGCGTCTCCGAAATTTGCAGAGTTTGGGTGGAGGACGACGTAAGGCGATGACTATTTACAACATACCAGGTATGAAGACGGTATAGTTCTAGGGCACATCTTTTTTTCTTTCTTCCTTTTTACTTACGGGTGTGTGATGATTGGTAAAGGCTGTACTTCGCGTTTCGACAGCGGCCGGCCTTCCGAAACTACGAAATGGTCGGCTGTAGCGCTGCTATAGTGTGACGTCATGAGCTCTATATAAACTCGAGAGCGCCCCCCTCCGGAAGCGTCCGTCAGCGCAGAAGCGGAGTGCAGCGCGCGCTCTCCGCTTATTATTTTCGCGCATCGTGGGAGCGAATTCGCTCGTCCTGCCACCCGGTCTCCTCTCCCCTCCTGCTCTGCCACTTCACTTGACGCGGTCAATCACGGCCTCTGCGCACGACGCGCGTTTCCCGCGATGGGGCCGCGGTCCCCGCTGTGGGACGCTCTTCTCTGGTATACACACACACACCCAGTCACTCCATGTTCATAGAACCTGTGCGACACGCATTACGGGGTTATTGGCGTTGTTAAGCGGGCTTGTAGGAGGAGGAGGAGGATGACGTTAGCTACGGGCCTTGCAAATGTGCTGTCATATTCGGAAATTTATGCTTCATATTAAATTGGAATCGTCCATCCATATTTCTTGGTCAATCCCCCATAGTGGGTAGGACAACAACAGCAACAACAACAACAACAACAACAACAACAACAACAACAACAACAACAACAACAACAACAACAACAACAACAACAACAACAACAACAACAACAACAACAACAACACAACAACAACAACAACAACAACAACAACAACAACAACAACAACAACAACAACAACAACAACAACAACAACAACAACAACAACAACAACAACAACAACAACAACAACAACAACAACAACAACAACAACAACAACAACAACAACAACAACAACAACAACAACAACAACAACAACAACAACAACAACATGTCAGCAATTGCTCTGCCCAGCGTCTGCTTTTAGATTGCGGGAACAGACATGCCACAAAGTTGATCGCAACACGAGCCGGTCTATGTATAGGCTAGCGATACAGATCAAGGCGATTGTAAGAAGCAGAAGTAGAATATAACAGAAATCTTCCTTCAACTCGATTGTCACAGTTCCAGTTCGCTGTCTCAATCATGTTGTATGTCATGATACTTGGTCATCATTGAATTTTGTTATTCTTTGTGCTCTGTCGTCGGACAGTGGTTCCTTGACTCGTCAGGCTGTTTAATGCAGCTGTCTTGCCAAAGAGGCCGCTTACGTATGACTATAATTATGCTTGAAAATAAAAAAATTAACACAAGAAAATTCAGGCAGAAACTCCTTCGGGAGTTGTCTAAGTATGCGTAAGCATTGTGCCACTTGCTCGTCTCCACGCTGGTCGATGTCATTATCAATGCTATGAAACTTCATCCGACCAGTATAAACCCTCATCAACCCTTATCGGTTGTTATCAACATTATCAGACTAAATTCGACCCTTATCAACCCTTATCGGTTGTTATCAACCTTATCGGACCCGATCCGAGTCTTATGAACCCTTAGGGCCAAACTACACATACGCGTGACGGCGCGCGAAAGCTCGCGACGCCACGCGTACCTGTAGTTTGGCCTTTAATGTCGGTATCAACCTTATCGCAATCCATCCGATCCTCATCAACCCTTATCTGTCCTCATCAACCTTATCGGACTTAATCCGACCCTTATAAATCCCTATCGGTGCTTATTAACCTTATCAGAATTTATCCGACCATTATAAGCCCTTACCGCTCTTTAGCACCTTATCCACTCGCGTCGAACCACTGGCAACCGTGATGAGACTCATATAACCCCGCATCACTCTTTATCGTCCTTTATCGTCCTATGACTGCTTATCTGTCTGTGTTGTGCGGCGTGAAGCACATGAGCCCTCTGAGATCGGTGGCATTTCGGTAGGTGAAGGAACGCCCCAACGGAAGGCGCATCCCGCGACCACCGAAACGCATCGGGCATGTGGAGTGCTCCACATTAAATTTTCGCAAAATCGGAATTTTCCTGATGTATACAATGTTCAAAGTCGGCTCTACATGTGGTCCTAGAGTTGCCTTTTCATTCCACCATCACCAAATCTTTCGACAAAGCCTTCACAGAAACTATTCTCCTTCGGCATTGGTTTTGTACCGCCGGTACAACACATTCATATGGTTCATATATATATTTAAAGTCTGCAAGCGTGGGTGTTCAGCCCAGTAACAGAATCAAAGGTTGAAACCACACTTGAGCAGCAGCTTCCCGAAAAACAGGTCGAGCGAGGTGGCTCAGCATGTCTGTCGACCGATTTCGTATTTGGACGCTTGTGTTTGTTTGCCCAATTTTTGAACTTTCATTGGACTGCCTAGCACGTGCGCATTTGTTTTTGATGTGTGTCTAAATGTAATGTAACTAATGTTCGCATGAAACTGCTCTTATAATTCCACGCAATAAATAATAAAAAAAAAGGTGTTTAGCCCAGTGGGTAAGACACTCGGCTTCTGAGCGTCAAGTCGTAGTTTCGAAACTCATCACCGCCAACGTTTTGATGCGAAAGTGTCAAATGGCCAATTGAGCGGAAAGGCCTCGCGTCTGTCGTCTGTAGCAGCGAAGCGGCACCTAAGCTCCCATTGCCATTGGCTGCGACGCCACGTCACGAGTGCGCCTCGACGGAGCAGAGCGGGCGAAAGGAATTGCTACAGCGCAAAAAAAAAAGAGAGAGAGAGAGAGAGAGAGAAAAGAAAAGAGAAAGAAAATGTTCATGTGAATGCTTTATGCTCCGCTTCATATAACTTCGTTTGTCTTTCTCGCTTTTTATTCAGTTTCGCAGGCAGAACGAGACCGTGAGACTGCATGCTGCTGAGCAAAGTCGAGTTTTCGTGCTAACGCCGATGTGCGCCGTTCGAAACGTGAATTAACAATTTTCCCACGAGCTCTGTGCATTCTAACAAGCAACGTTTTGCACCTCCATGAGCGTGACACAACGAACGAGTTGGCGAGGACGACAGTCCTATCTTGGTGTCGCCACGCCGGTGTTCGCGCTGACCGCATAATGCAATGACGTCTGTAGTGACTAGTAATGCAAGTCGTCACGTGTCGCGCTCTCAAAAAAGAAAAATATGGCGGAGAGACCGCAGTATAGCTTTTATTTTCGAGAAAACGTAGTTATTTCTGTTGTCAACATATGTATATAGTCAACTGTCAACATGTGTATGTTGCCAAATATGCAGTATAATATTGTAAATGATGTAGAATGCTTTAAATATCGTTACAAGTACTTAACCACACTCAAATTCGTTTTAGTAAAAGTAAATTTCGTTTGAAATATATGTTTTATGGCGTTGGCAAGCCATATGCGTTGTAACCTGTGCGGGATTTCTCAGCTGACGTGATTAAAGAAAATGACTTCGTTCGGTTGAGAAAGCAGGGCATGCTGACAGCTGCAGCTGCATGTATGTGTATTGAACCTGCACGCATGTGTGTGAATAGTAGTTTTCGAAAGAACGAATCGAATACGAAACGAATAGTGCCAAAATCGAATCGAATACACTTCGAATACATTTCGAATAGATAATCGAATAATGAACGTTCTTACTATCAATTTTTACATCATATACAATGTTAGCAAGTTTCTGTCATTACGCTGCACGCTATGTAGCCTTCTTTATTAAGGACACAAATGGGGAAGAAAACGAACGGAGTTTATTCGCATACTCGGGACTTATTGGTGACTGCGAACGATAACGGTTTGGCCGGAAAAGCCCGACTCCCTGAGTGTCGTCATGTCACGTGCTCGACTATACGTAACTACCAGTGTTTTAAGTTTAAATTCTGGATGAAATTTAATAACGCACAGTCGGCGATTTGAATTTGAAAAGTATTTATAAATATTCCTATTTACGAAACATGATATCAGTCGATTCGTTATTCGAAAGTTTCGAATATTCGCACACCCTTAGTGCGTGCCCGAGCGATTCCTCTGGAGCAGCTTATGCCGCTGAGCCATCGGTGTCAGCAAAAGTTGGCACGAGTTGTACTTGCTTGTTGTTATTTTTATTCGTCTTTCTGAAGCGCACGACCGCTTGAATATGGCTCGACGTGCCGCGTGTTTATTTACTCTGGAAGGAAGGCCGCGCAAGAAGGCGCGATACGCGCCCCACGTATGTAGTCCGCGTGCGCTGAGTGAGTAGAATTTCGCTTATTTAATTCACGTTTATTATATTCATACCGCTGTAACTTCTTTTGTTATTAATTTGGAGGAGAGGTTGGTGCTTCTAGTGGCGCTGGCTATACTCCCGTCACTGGACGAACAAAAACAACAAACAAATAAAAGCACTGAAAAAAAATTGGTCTCCAATCCACGCCGTGAACGTGGTTGGCCAGCGAAGCTGTGGTATCGCCTGATCCGATAGACCAATGTGACGTAGCCTTGAACTAGGTCCTGCCGAACCTGAGCACTACGTTGTTGTGCATATTGACGTTGCTGTTCCTTTAGTCGCACATCGTATTCGCGCTGCTCTTCGGGATTCCTATATTATGCCTGGGCTTTCCATAGCGCTATCACAAGGAAAATGAAAACAGTTGCTAGGCGGGCTCTTCTTTTACATACGAAAGTGTAGTGACGTCACTCCCTGCTTCGTATGCTGCAGTTGCCACTTCCCGGCAACTGAAGCTTATATATGCAATCGTAATCTTTACCGGGAAATGCTTACTGCGAACGTTATGTGCGAAGGCGAGATTTCTGGTTCTTTTTTTTTTTCTTTCCCCGCACGGCCGGGACCACCACGGCCACGGATGCGCGGAGGCGAGCGCCATCTGGTGGTGCTGCAAGGAACGCAGCGGCACACGTGGCGCGCGCCTTCCGCTGTGATTGGTTGAGTTTTCTGTCGACGGAGACGAAGTAATCCCGGGATCCTATGTCACATACAGCTTTGCTGTAAAAACTGAATACAGTCCAAGAGCACGAACGTGTGCACAGAGGAGCACACAAGAGAACGAGATAAACAGAGTTCCGTAAATAAGCGAAGGTGCACGTGAACAAGCCCGAGTTGACGGACTTTTACAGACGAGGCGTAGCCGCGTATATACAACCACATAACACTATACAGTAAGTAGACAACTTGATATATAGAGGTACTTTTTTTCGCGTTTGTAATGATTTTTTGTCTCTATTTTGTGTAACCACTTTCCTCTAGTCTCTTTTGACATCGAGGGTATGCTAAATAAATAAAAAAGTAAATAGTGCGTGGACAATCAGCTCCCGGTACGTACACCTGATTTAGATTCCTTCTTATTCTTAGATTTCGTTTTATTTTTTAGATGTTCAAATTTTATTTTATATCGCGAAATTTCTGGTCTGTATACTTTTTGCTCAGGGGAGTACGTCCATCGGTAGGAACATTCGCGGTGATAAAGTGTCAGAGCCGACAAACGAATCGTGTACCGAAACCCGACCCAACGGAAGTCCACTTTGCCAGCCTATCTGGAGCAACCAATTGGCTCCCCCACCGCCACCCGTGCACGGCGCTTCGGCTGGGTCAGCCAATTGACCACCGAGGGACGCGTCACGGACGGCGTCGCCGCTAATTGAGGCTATCAGCTAGGGAGCAGCTACACACAGGCCCAAGTGGGGGCCCTGTATAGTATATGCGTCAGCCGCGGACCCGCCAAAGCGGCGAGGCCCCAATGTCGTTGCGTCCGACGGTTGCAGACGGTTGCCGTCCATAACAGCTCAGGAAACCGTAGCCTCCGAGATTGCTGCACAGTTGGGAGCCAATTAAGTTTCGTGCATGGAGTTTCCCACAAAACTTACGAGACGGAACCATGGCTCTGTAGTGACGAGTGCCGCACATCAAAGATTTGTCTATAATCTTCGCGTTTGTTGCATCAGACGTTTTGGTGGCGTTATATAAGAAAACATGTTCTTTTTTTTTTTTTACGGTGGCCCGCGAATACACGCAGAATTGCCGCACGACTGGCTGCTCTAGGCACTTTGCGTGTATTCGCGGGCTTCTTTCATGCTCGGAAAAACACATTTATGTAGCACGTATTGAGCAAGAGAAAGCTGTATCGGAGTTCTTCATGCTGCTCTACAACTTTCTCATTGACACTTTAATAATTAGGACAGTACTTCTTGAGTTAGATAATTAATTACGATTAATTAATTAAATCTCAGTAACGAAAAAATACTGGTGGCTACCTCACTGTACTAGAAACAATACGCACTAGGTTGGCTTCGCGTAACGCCGTTCCTCTTTTTCTTAATCGTGCTGCGTGATAGCTGGGACACCCTGTATATAGTTTTGTGTCACGCGACTAGTCGCGCGGCACTTTTTTGTATTTCGCGGGCTTCCTTTCAGGCTTGGAAAGAACTTTTATGTAGCACGTATATCGAGCAACAGAAAGCTAGATTGGGAAATTTTCAAGATGTCTGCAATTCTCACTTTTGCTCTGAATATTATAATATTTCATCAGTTGATTAATGAATAAAACTAATTATATAATTAGACGAAATACAAAGCAGTCTTACTTGCTCATGCTCCGAGCGACGGCAAACAACATTACCTTCCATGGCTCTGTCCAGCTACGTGGCCCGTGCACATTTTTAAATATTGGCACAAGTTACGTGGGGCACAAGGTATAGGTGTACTTACGTCAGCCGTCACTCGTCTGCGAAACTCTCAACTTATGTGCGCCTTTTCAGACTTTTGTGTGCGCTTTCACTTGTTTACAGAACTTCGTGTGTGTTTCTCGGTGCCCGTTACTCTCGACTCCATTTACTCGTGAGTGGAACTTGGGAAATGTTCAGCATATTTTACTGCCTCGAATGACTTTCAGTGTTTTTTTTTTTTTTCGTGTGTGTTTTAGTTTTGCTTGCCCTGCGAAGAGGAGTATACTCGGCTCCAATAAAGGCGCCAAACTGTCCTTTATGTAATTACATACAACCAATAAAAATACGGACAAGACAAGAAAGAGTACGCAATGCTGCGAACCGTGTCCTATCTTTTGTCCTGTTTCTCACGCCGTCTTTTACGTACATGGGCTTATCTGTGTCTTCGTCGTGCGTGTTTGCGCCGCATATTCATCTTGATCAGTCACTAAATGGCCCTGTCAATATGCAATTCTGCAGTCGGCTGCATGTTTATTTACTTACTGTAACTTTTATTTTTCTTTATAATAGCATGTTCTCGCGATTGTGAGTATCAAGACTGCCTCCACTGTATAGTTGCATGAGATACAATGACCCTGAGACTATTGTATTTCGATAAATGTCACTTGTGTGGCGCACTGCTATACTCACAACGCTCGCTTTCGAATCACAACTTCATTTTCCAACAGAAATTTGGGGCTCCTCAGGCGAAAAGCCGTCGCGGACAGCTCGAATGTTCCTATAGAGGCCCCTTATAGACAGCCGAACATCCAGGTACTACAAAAATCTAGCAGATGTTTACATAACCGACGGCTTATAGTACAACATTGTATTAAGCAATAGGCATATGCACATCCTGGACTTAAGAAATTACATCTATATAAGGTAGACGACCTGCATATGCATGCAGGTGCGCATCCATTTTTTATTTCAAGGGGCTGGGGGTTGACCTTAAGATGTTGGTTGGTGATGATGAATGTTTCACGTGTTGGCGGGTTCTCTTCAATAGTCATTAAACATTTCTTATCTCAAGTAAAAGACCATTGACTTCTTGAATTTCTTGTCTTCAAGTAAAAGAACATTAACAACTGTAAAGAAGGATTTAATTAGTTTGTCACTTGCCGTATACGCTAGTCGCTGCGCACAGAAATTTTGAGCGGAGAGGGGGGTCAGGACATCCGGACATCCCCCCTGGATCATGCATACGCATGCTAGGTTGAGCGATGTGGGGCGTAGTGGGGCTTGTAACAAACTGCTTTTTGCTATAAGACTGCAGCTGCATATTGACGCCAACACGACAAATGTTACACCGTCTATATACGCTGCTTTTGTTTTCTTTTGCAGTACGAAGGGTGAAAGCCTTTCAGGAAAATGTTAAATAAAATTCTGATGAATTTCGTGGCACATATTGAAACCACGAAATACATAATCGAATCGTGCCTAAAACACGATTCGTCGTAGTGGGGGACTCCAGACTATTGGGCGATGCGGAACAAAAAAATCGCAGTTAAGAAAAATATTTTTTGAAACATTTTTCTTGCAAAATTACTCTTCAACATTAGATTTAATGCGTAAAGAAAATCAAGGCGTTTCTTTAACCAGATGACTGCCAAAAATAATTCTAATCGAGGCATGGTAGCTGTAGGGGATTCATTTGTCCATTCATGCTCTACTGATGAGGCTCATAATGACAAGTTTTGCCCAAGTGGTGATCTTTCCTGGCGCAACAACAAGCGAGCATTATTAATGCTCGCTGAGTCGGCACCAGCTCATTCTCTACTTTCCACCACTGCTAAGGCGAAGACTGTGCTCCTTACGTGTGAGAGGATGACAAGCGAAACGGGGTTGTTTCGTTGCATGCAGGGCAAACACCAAAATGTGACTGAGTCTCTCAACAGCAAGATATAGATGCTGTGCCCCAAAATAATATTTCGTTCATGCACTGTTGTCGAAAATGGCCACTTCTATAGCCATACCATACGTGGTTCAACAAAGGCCACAAAAGCTTTGGGGAGAACCTGCAGGAACTGGATGTTCTTCCAACTCGGGAGTTAGTCGCTCTGAGCAACCAGGGAATCTCTGAAACACAGACAACTGAAGCTAAATCGTGTCATTGCAGTGTAGCACCGAAAGCCCGGCTGGGGGAGGAAGCTGTACACCCCATGAAGCATGCAGGAAAATCTTAAAAGCTTTAAATTTCTTCTGTAACGACTGGTGTGCATTCTAGACAGCTTTCACGAAAATTGATCATCCGAAATAGCAATGAGCATGTTTAGAAACTTCGAACTTCGTCTTTCTCTTCACTATTTGGACACAAAAATTCTTGTACTTAATGTGACTCAGTTACAGGCAATTTTTTCAAGCACAAGGATCCATAGAATGCAACTATTGTAATTTGCAGCAAGTTCGGCAATGTGCAATACATATAGTTGAGATTGATTTTTTACATATATAATAAAGCCAGAAAATGAATCTTTCAACTGGTTTGCAATTATTTGTTAATAAAACATAAAATAGCCTATCTTATAACACACACCTATAGGCCTGGTACGAAGCCCAAATCTTGCACAAGAGATCGTATACGTGAAATGGCTTGACCACTGCCCGCCTCGAATACCGAAATTGCAGCGTGCAATGTACCTAGAGCGCTAAGCCTGACAACTTCTCAGCAGCGAGAAGCTGTCAGATGCTCTGTTACGCTATAGCTGCTTTATTAGGCTATAGCCTCAGAGCATCTTTAGAGCATCTTAGAACCACATAAGCGGGCTGTGCAAGGCTGGGTTTCGCCCGACGCATCATTTAAATTTGGAGGTTAAAGGGAGGTGAAGTTTTTGCGATTTCGAGGAAGATAAAACGGCGACGTGCATTCGTCGTGCATTATCAATAAAGCACCCCAACCAGAAATCTCCAGCATCCTTCGCAGGAGCCAGAAGGCGCTTAAGACGTGTTTGGGTTAAGTATGACGGTGACTGTACGTGCACGTGCTACGAAACACTGCAGTGGTTAGGGCCGCAGTCTGCCAGTCAAACAAAGTGTCACCGATACAGTTCTCATAAATATACAATGAAATGGGTGTCAAAACAGTGCGAATCACACAATGGCATATAAAGTCAGGAATGCTGAGGCATACTAAGGCACGTACGAAAACAAAGGTAAATGTACATGAGGCAAATACTGAAAAGGAGAGACGCGCGTTTTAAAGCTCGAGACAGCCGCGAATTCACTTTCGACCGCGACATTACATCGAGGAGAAAACGAGCACCCTTGGTTTCACCGTTTCCTCCCGTACAACCACATCATCGATGTCGGAGGCAGATCAGCGACTGGTGGGAATGCGACCCTGCGACCGCCAGCCGCCTCTTCTAGTGCATGCACGAGCGCACCGCTTCGCAAGGCGGGGCTGAGGTCAGCCTTCGCGCGCAGCTTTGAAGTTCTGGCCAATCAGCGAGCGGCTGCCATGGCAACGAGGGGCAGAGTACTTGCGCTCTCCTCAGGCATGTCCCGCGGTAGCGAAAGAACACGAAGAAGGAAGTGATCGGTGTGTGGAATTAAAGCAGTGCAGCGGCGTGCAAAACCTTGGGTGTATGCTGAGGAGGCTTGCTTGCGGAGCGACACAAATGTTCTTATTGCATAAACTTCGGTGGAGCAACTGTACTTTGCTAGGCGAATTTCCTTTTTCTGGAAACCGGACTACCAACGCACTCTCTTCACGCCGGCGGTATCGCGAACCAATTAAAAGAACCCCCCTCCCGCCCTTCCCGCCTAGCACTCCACAAAATATTATCACAACCTTTGGCTTAATTAAGACCATCGGAGCATAAAGGCAGCTCCTATGTATAGAGCTATATCCAAGGGCAGCTAGGCTTTGTAAATTGTCACCCGATAGATCTCTTCCTATATGCCCATCAAGTTCCATATAATGTCAACACTCTATACATTTCATGCCCGCCTGGTCTGTCTTTAATTCTTTGGCTCCTATTTAGAGAAGCAAACAAAATAAAGAAAGACGAAGGAACGTTTCGGGGCCCATGCGGGTCCCTCGATCGCAACAGCTATCAAGCGCTCACTTTTAGGCCGCAGATACAAGGCATCTCTTCAGAGAGCCCGCAAAGAAAAATGCCATTCGTTCTTCTTTTTTTTTTTTTAACATATTGGCAGGCGCTTGTTTTAATTGCTTCGCAAAGCAACCCGCCATACGAGATTCTGTCAGATTGTTGACTCATATCCTAGCGTCAGTAAGAGTTTGGGAGCTATACATCTAGGGCGAGTGCGCTTAGGAAAATCATACTGTAGGTTAAAGAAGATATTAAATGACATATTAAACTGATATTATACAATAATGAATAATCATACTAAAGGGGCTCAACTTTCTTAGCTCTGTTATTATTCATTTTAAGGAATACAGTAAAGAATAGATGCTATTAATGTTCTTAGTCACTTATGTCCGTGCACGTCACTATACCCCCCCGTCTCTCTCTCCCTTCTTTCTCTTCCCATTCTCCCTTCTCCCAGCGTAGGGCAGTGAACCGGACTTTTGATTGGTTAACATCCCTGCCTTCCTTAACCCGCCGTGGTTGATCAGTGGCTATATATGGTGTTGGGCTGCTGAGCCCAACACAATATATCCAGGGTCGCGGGACAGAATCCCGCCCACGGCGGCCGCATTTCAATGGGGGCGAAATGCGAAAACACCCGTGTACTTAGATTTAGGTGCACGTTAAAGAACTCCAGGTGGTCCAAATTATTCCGGAGTCCCCCACTACGGCGTGCCTCATAATCAGATTGTAGTTCTGGCACGTACGTAAAACCCCATAATTTAATATTAATTTTTTGCCTTCCTTATATCCTCCTCCCCCCACTCTCTCTCTCTATGACGAAAAAAAAAAAGAAACCATTGAGAAAATTACCATGGCCATGTCGTTCTTTTTTCTCTTAATTATAAAATTAAATATGTCATCACATGTATACGTTCCTGCTGCAGAAACTTTGTGCGTGCACGCCGCTAGGGAGATTAGCGCGCGGGAATCGTAGTAACTTCCGCAGTACTGCACCGTACTTGTGGGGCGGCAGAGAGGAGGCAGGGAGCTCGGGCTCCCCCCTCTCCCCTCGCGGTCGCGGTTCGATACGGCGCTTAACCGCGGCGGCTCCTTGCAAGGGCGGCGAGCCTTTGTGTAGCGCTTCCTTCACGCGCTGTGCAGAGAGAGGCGTCTAGGGACACGCCCACCCGTTGCCACGCACAGCTTTGACGGCATACTCACAGCAGCACGCGAAGAGCACACTGGCCAGATGGGGGGGGGGCAGAAGAAGCCTAGTAGGACACGCATGACACCAAACTTGGGCCCCGCGCTGGCACAACAGACACAGCCGCCGCCGCGGGCGCAGTTGAATAAGCCGTCTTCGAACACGGCTCCTTCGAAAGCGTGTCGAAGGTGGCTGGGAACGTTCTCGGATCACGCTCCTGCTCGACCCCCGTCGTCGCTGCTCCAACAAACAACCCAGGGCAGGAAGCTCGGCGTTGTGTACGTGTCGTTTTCGCGCATGGCTAAATCGGTTGCGTCAAAAAAGAAGATAACTAGGGGATAAAGGGGCCAAGCAACGTTAAAGTGTGCTGGCGGCTGGCAGTACAGTGTACACGTACACAGGGTGATCGTGTTTAAGTTTTCCGGAATTTTTTAAAGATCACCTGTGGCAGATGGCATAATTCTTGTCGTTGAGATGGATTGTTCTATGAGAGGCGGGCATTACTAGCACGAGAAATCGAAACACATATTCAACAAACTAACAAAAATGGACTAATTAACTTCCTAATTAATTACTTTACGGAACATATTGCAATTTCTATATCCCGGCCACGGCGGCCGCATTTCGATGGGGGCGAAATGCGAAAACACCCGTGTACTTAGATTTAGGTGCACGTTAAAGAACCCCAGGTGGTCGAAATTATTCCGGACTACGGCGTGCCTCATAATCAGATGGTGGTTTTGGCACGTAAAACCCCATAATTTAATTTATTTTTAGATATTGAAATTTACGAATTGTAGCCGGTGAGTTTGCAAGACGCATCCACTGGAAATGAGTTTCTCAGGATTACACCAGTTTCGAGATATTATTTCCCAAAGTTTGGGACGAAATACATGGGCGTTCCAGTTACTTTTTTTTTTTTTTTGCTTCAATGCATAAAAGAGCGTTTTGTTAAATAAGTAAGTGTAACAACCTTGCATATTTACTGTGAGTTTAATTGTGCATATCTCAAAACTCGTGTCATTCTGGGAATTCATTCCAAGTGGATACGCCTTGCAAACTCACCGGCTACAGTTTGTAAATTGTATTATGTGCCGTAAAGTAATTCATTAAGAAGTTTATTAGTGAATTTCTGCTAATTTGTTGAATACGTGTTTTGATTTCTCATGCAAGTAATGTCCGCCTCTCTGAATAATCTAGCTCAAGGACTAGAATTATGTTATCTGCAACAGGCGATTTTTTAAAATCCCGGAAAACTTCAAAATTATCACCCCGTATATAGGGGTGATGAAGTTAGGAAATTTGCAGGCGCAAGTTGGAATCAGCTAGCGCAAGACAGGGGTAATTTGAGATCGCAGGGAGATCGAGGCCTTCATCCTGCAGTACACATAAATATTGACCGATGATGATCATTATGATATAGGTACGTGCACAGTATACAGCCAACCGGGCATCTACTCATTTTATTCATTCATTCAGTTTATTTACCAGACAGTACTGGATGGCTACCTAGGCTAAAAGCTGTGTAGACAGCTTGACAGAGGCCCAGGTAGCCGTTACAAGGCAGATACAACGAAACGGCAAAAACAAGATACTTAGCAATAATGAAGTGGACATCTAAGCATACGTGTATGTTGATAAACAAAAAAACAGCAAATAAAAATAATATAGGATCAAAATATAAAGAGTGTGTCATCAATACACAAGAAAAAACAGGTAGAAATATGAGTATTTCATTTAAAAAATTGATACAACAAGATATTTATTACAACACTTTTACAAAAAATGCTCGCAACTGAGATTTCGACATGTATTTTGTTTCTTTGTATTTGTTCAGCAGTAAAGGAAGATTGTATTGTAGTATTTGAAGTTTGTAATCTGTTCGAAAACGTGGCAGAAACCACGTGTCTGTGCTGCGTGTATTTAACACAGGTCTGTGTACAGTTAAGCTCGCCGTTGTTTCTAAGAACCGTCTAAATATTTTATTTGAATGATAAAAAGACGCCAGAACACGATAGTCAAACTTGTTTTTTATGCGAATTATGTTGAAGATTTGAAAAGCGCTCTGAGTAGATTCACAATATTCAAGGTTGGCGATCTGTCTTATAACTTTTTTTTGCAATATTACAACTTTTTGTATGTTCGTTTTAGTTGTTGTTAGCCAGACCAAACTACAATAATTAATTCGAGAAGCAAACAATGCATAATATATTTTAATTTTAATATTTAAAGGAAGCGCACGACAACGTGACATCGCACCACTGACAGACGCAAGATTTTTACAAAGGTTTGAAATGTGTGAATCCCATGAAAGATTTGAAGATAGTGTAATGCCGAGAATAGTGTGTTCCTCAACTATTTCAATGTCATCATTACCAAATCTAATGACGTGTTCCAGCCTATAATAGCCTTGTTTCTGGCTCGAAAAAACATAACTTTTGTTTTTGAAGGATTCATTTTAAGTGAGTTTTAGGAAGACCAGCGAACAATTTTGTCAAGTATATTGTTACAGTCAACCGCCAGTTTGGTCGCATCAGGACCAGAAAGAAGCACGGTGCAATCATCCGCATATATAATGAACTTTACTGTCAAATCAATGTTAACTATGCTATTTATATAAACATTAAACAGAAGCGGTCCCAATACGCTTCCTTGCGGTACGCCTGTCGTTATTGTTAGTAAAGATGATTTGTGCGTGCCGATACATACATACTGGCTTCTGTTTGTAAGGTAAGTTCGAATTAAAGATAAAGGCTTACCTCGTATTCCACAGATTGATAACTTATGTGCTAAAATTTTATGGTCAAGTGAATCAAATGCCTTGCTGAAATCTATGAATAAGGCTAGAGTTATTAGTTTCTTTTGAATGTTTATTAGTACATGTTCTTTCAATTCTAATAATGCTGATTCGGTTGACCGTCCCTTACGAAAACCATGTTGTGATTCTGACAGAAGCTGTGTCCTCTGAAAAAAGTTATTGAGCCGATAATGCAGGATTTTTTCAAAGGCTTTAGCAAAGATAGGTATGATAGATATAGGTCGGTAATTTTTAGGCACGTTTTTGTCTCCGCCTTTATATACGACAGACACTCTGGATCGTTTCATTGCATCTGGGAATTTACCTAGTTCTATCGACAAGTTAAATATGTAAGTGCAAGTACGGGCACTATGAATTCAAGTATTGTTTTGATTGGTCTAATTTGGAGGTTGTCTATGTCTAGTGCTCTCGTATTCTTTAATGACATGAAAGTCCTATAAACTTCGACTTCATCTGTGGGATGAAGGAACATACTTTCAGTGCAGATATTGGCCAAGTCATCGCCGAGTAGGGGATTTGTAGCAGGAGTGTTAATGCCAATGAAGTGCTTATTAAAAAATTCTGCGAGAGCATCACCAGTATACACTCTGTTTTCGTGCGTAATTTCTTCCGGAGACGCATTCTTTCTTTCATGCCCTAAAAATTTATTTACTGCATTCCATGCTGCAGAGGAGTCATTGTTTGAAATGTTACCAAACATATTTTCGTAATAAGTTGCCTTAGCTCGCCGTAGTTCCGCATTTAGCTTATTTCTAACGTCTTTGAACTTCTTCAGTGCAGTAGGACACTTTGTCTTTAAGAAAGCATGGAAAAGCTTGTTTTTGCGATTTATTTCTCTTTTGTGTGCAGGCGTTACCCACGGTTTTCTTATTTTTCTGGATGGTCTGAAAGTTTTAAAAGGAAAATGCTTCATGTAAATGTTCGTAAATGTCGACAGAAATTCTAAATAAGCGTCATTAGCATTTCTTTTTTCATATACGCAGGACCAATCTTGCGAAGAGATATTAGATTTGAAAGCCTCTAAGGCATCATCGGAGATACACTGAACAGTAACTGCGTCGCACTGACGTTTTCCGGTTTTCCCAGGAGCATGGTAACGCATAAAAATTGGACAATGGTCGCTAATTTCCCATGCTAATGTACCAGCGTCACAAATTACAGTTTCGCAGTTTGTAATTAGCAAGTCTAGCGCAGACGAAGTGGACACCGTTACTCGAGTAGGTGTTTTGATTATATTAACAAAGCCTGATGAAAGTAGCCTCGTAGTAAAGTCACGTACAATAGGTGTGTCATCAAGAACATTTATGTTGAAATCACCTCCACAAATTAATGTAAAATTATTTGAGCGAGCGTATTCTAACATTGCCTCAAAATAATTCATAAACAACATTAGGTTGCCGTTTGGAGGGCGATACACCACAGTAGCTAGCTCAGAGCCATTTTTTACACATAAAAATTCGTAGTCATCGGTAATTGCCGAGTATTCTGGTAGAATTTCAAAGTTTTTACAGGTATCAGTGTAAAGAGCGACACCACCTCCACGCCGATTTGTGCGGTTTACAAAGAAATTTTTGTATCCTTCAAGACAAAGTATCACATCCTTCGTTATACCATGTCTCTGTCATCATAACTATGTCGAATTTAAAAGAGAATTCACTTAGTACTCTTGGTTAACCTCCCTGCCTCTCATCTCGTATTTCTTGCAAATCACCATCACGCTCAAGCCGTGCTCTCGTTTTCTTTTTTGAGGTTGCGTTTTAAATTTATTGGCGCATTATATTTAATTTGTCTCATGCTTCATTTTTATTTGAGCGGACGCAGTTAACTTAGTCGGCACCCGGGGCATGCCTTATATATATCTGATTGTGATCCGAAGATTTGTCAGGTGTCACAAACAATCTTCATCAAGACGGCTCACTATACATAACATCTCGTGATGGGGCCGGAGCGAGTATATACGTAGACAGACCTATCAACATAGCGTTGGATGGTTTAGTACATCCGGCCACAAAAGTTTACGGACCATGGTATCTCAGAAAACGTTCAATTCCCGAGCAGCCTGTAGCAGCACCCTGCAAAACTGTCCACTACAATGTTGTTAGCATATTCTAGTCGAGGCCCGAAGTGCAAATACCAGCCGCGTTGGGTCCGTTGCGGAGATGCTCAGCTTGTTCTCAGATTTCATGGTCCGTAATATCTTGTGGTCGGGTGTACGTACAAACAAGTTCACTCTGCCAGACATCCTGAAAGCAAAACTACAGTGCCTGACGCAGCACACGCGCATGCTCTTTAACGCGCACTTACAAAAGCACACGAGCCCGCTATACTGTGTACAGGCAGGGTGTCCCAACTGTCATGCACCAAGATTTAAAGATATGCAAATAGCTGGACAGAACCAAGGTATAATTTTGTTTGCCGTCGCTTGCCGATTCCTCTGTGCGCATCGCGAACGCTCGTCCGGACTTTCCTTTCAAGAGGGAAGCGAGAAGAGTGTGGGTGTAGGCCAGCTGGTGATTCATGATTTGGGGAGTTACCGCAAAAAAAAAAAAAAAAAAAAAAAAAAAAAAAAAAAACACGGGACGAAGAAAGAGACAACAAGAAGCGGTACTGACAGCACCGCTTCGCGTTTATTTCTTCGTCCAACGTGTTTTTTTTGCGGTAACTTATTACCAAATCAAGCGAGCCTTCCTCTCTCTTTTATGGCCTTCTGTTTTCACTGACCCCCCGCGGACTGCGAGCTGTGCGCGAGGCAAAGCAACTGCTCCCTCCGTTCGGTTCCTGGAAGTGACCCAGCGACGACGCTCCGAGGTGTCGGGTGCTGTTTTGGCCAGGCCTGCAGGGGGACGACAGCGGGGATGGAAACCGCGGTTCGAAACACGCGAGACGGCCTGCAGACTCACCCCACCAGCCCTATAGAGACAGGACCACTTTTCTTTTACGGGCTCGAATACTGAACGTTTTCCGTGTTTTTTCTTTTTAATTTGCTTTTTTTGACCTTCTCAGTGTAATTAAAGTTTGTTTAAATGTTCAACTGCGGTTCGACCCGTTATCTAGCTGGATAGCGGACGCTTTGATCCCGTCAAGTGCGATCCGCGAGGCCAGCATAAGATACTCAGATTACGTTTTGAATTCCTCCAAATTAGATAATTAGTCTTAATTAATTAATCAACTTCTCAAATATTACAATTAGATGAAAAGTGTCAATGAGAAAATTGTAGAGCAACATGAGAAACACCCGATACAGCTTTCTGTTGAGCAATGCGTACTACATAAAAGTGTTTTTCCGAGCGTGAAGAAGCACACGAATACACGCAAGATTGCCGCGCGACTGGCCGCTCGAGGCACTTTGCGTGCATTCGCGGGCTTTTTCCACGCTAGGAAAAACACTTTTATGTAGTACGCATTGCTCAACAGAAAGCTGTATCGGGTGTTTCTCATGTTGCTCTACAATTATTCTCATTGACACTTTTCATCTAATTGTAATATTTGAGAAGTTGATTAATTATTAAGACTATGTAGCTAGGCAGAATGCAAAAAATTAATAATCAGAGTATCTGCAAGCGACGGCAAACAACATTACCTTGGTTCTGTCCAGCAACGTGTCATTTGCGTATCTTATGGGCTTGCGCAAACACACCACAGCTAACACCCATAACACACGCCACCACACGGCAATGGGAGGCAGCGCTGTCCAGCTCCGACTTGACGGACCAGCTCAACCTGGTCAATCGAGCGAGAAGGGCAGCTAAGGCCGCTGGACTCCTGGACTGAGGGGACCACCCACTGCAGAGCGGAGGAGCTACCTACGCTCGCGTGCTCTTTTTATTAAAGTTTATTCTCTCTCTCTCTCTCTCTTTGAGTACCTTTAAATCTTGATGCATGACAGTTGCGACACCCTGTATATCTACAACGTTATATGCTAGAGATTCCTGTGAAAATGTATTCTCATAAGAGCCGAAGACAGCATCGTATTATAGCATAATCGCATAAGTCGCTTCTTATGTCCGACTGGTATCTGACGAACGTGGAAAAAATAATTAATATTTTTTAGTTTAGGTGCCTTAACAAGCATCTCTTGAGTACAAACTAACCGTCTCATGTTCGTTCCAGTAAAAACTGCATTTCTTTGCCTAAACACAGATATGCTCGAGAATGCACCCGTGTGGTATAGGTCGGCGTGTTGACGCTGCACCCTGCATTTTCCAAGTCATCCCGCGGTATTCGAAATGCACTTCAAGTGGCGACAACTTAAATTTAGTGTCGCTTTCCTCGAAATCTGGCGGCAAGATAATGATTAAACAACTTCCATACATCACGGAAATACGTCCGACTTGAAATACAGGATGAATATTTTACGTAACCACGTCCGAGTTAACCTCGGAAAGGATTAAAAGCAGCGTGCATAAAAAGTGTCCCAGGAGGATATAGCAACGTCCGATTTGAGATTCCTGTTTCACAAAAGGGGTCTTTCGTATACGCTGCCTGCAGGGCATAACGCTCGAGGTCGTGTCGTTGAACGGTATATTACACGAGCAGAGCTCAAACGACTGCAGAAACGAGGGCACACGGGAGTCAAGTAGATCAAAACTGGTCTTTAATGGCCGGTGTATAGAGATCTAGTCTATGTACACCAGAAGATGCACTTCGTCTCTTCGTTTGTGCTTCATAGATCTTGTGGGTGGAGTGAAGTGCATGCTTATAACATCACAGAGTTTGCTACAAAAACCACCACAGGGAACTCTGGCTTGCTATCGTTCAGGTATATGTACCACGGTAATCGTGCAGTACGTGAATTTGTCTAATATTGGCTTCAGACGTTCTTGCAGTGCCATTCCTTACGCTTTATCTAAATTTCCAAGAAATTACGTCCCGTATTCACAAAAATGCGCTTATGCAAGAACTGGTAGTAAGAGCAACTGGGGACCAATCACAATGTTGGACACATTATCCTCGAAAACGACTGGCCAATCGCAAATAACGCTATAAGAACGAAAAGCTCTGCGAATTTGATTCAACATTTTTCTAAACACAAGATGGCAATACGTTTCTGCGTATACGTGCATATATTATTCTGAATTGTTGCACTCGTAACGCAATACTTTGTTGAAAATGATCTATTTGAAAATTCGCAAAGCCATTAGAAGCCAAGAAGGACGAAGCATATAGACAAATTCATGAAAGCATCCGTAATTTCCATGCTCGCTGAATGAGCCACCATTCTCTTTATACAGTGTAGTTATCGCAGCGAACTCTATGGTTAACATAAGTGGGCTTTGCAAGGCTAGGTCGTGCCCGGCGCATCACGGAAATTTGGAGGTAAAGGGAAGTTCTTGCAATTTCCAGGAAAATAAAACGGCGACGTGCATTATTCGTATTCCATGCATTTTTGACTCGACCTATAAGGGAATTACTACGCGTTTCCTAAGGGAAATAGATGAGGAGGGGTCCGATTACACCGGAAGCGGATTTTATCTTCCTATCCGAGGTCATCATTTTTCAAATGACCGTATTGCACAAGTATTCAGAGAGAAATTCCATCCGTTGTCCGCGCAAGGCGATCGCCTTGTTTCGTCGATTTCGATGCAAGCAGTTTTGGCTACAGGCACAAGTGAAGGTCCCTGCATGCCGATGTTGCTCACACGCCGCGGACAGTATAACTTGGTTCCATGGACTTAATTGCAAAAATTTAGGACGTGTGAAACGTTGATAGGCGTGAAGTGCGCGTGAAATGGGACTAATCTAACGCAGGGCCGTTCTATAAACGAACAGCATGCATGGCTGCGACTAATTGCCCTCATATGTAACGAACAGACGGTGTTCCTCTCGATGGCGGCTTTCCAGCTCTCGAAAAGCATTACAACAGCGATGGTTCTCTTTTTACTTTTCTTTTTTTTTTGCCTGTGCACATGTAACTCATGGGGAGATCCCTCACTGCATTCACGGCGCGCCTTATTGAAAACCAAGCCGCCATAGTGAACTAGCTTCTCCGTCTGGTCCAACCGCACATATGTAACGATTCGCGCATGACATTATACGCACAATGCAGTTTCTTGTTCACCGACTTCGCGCCGGCTGCAGCAACAGACGCGCAAGATTTTTCGACGTCACCTCTCCGGAAAGTGTCATTGGCGTGTAAAGCCTTTTGTCGCATACATATACGAGCGATATCGCGAGGGGGGGACGGAGGTGGGGGTATCTACATTCACAAAGCGCGGAGCCGCGCGACGTAGTTCAAGCCACAAACGAAACAAAAAAGTGAAGCCGACACAGAACCACACCGCGGCGGAGTCAAGTTCAGCCGAACGTGTACAAAACAGAAATGAAAAGAGGAACACGTGTTTTGACACGCAACAGGCGCAGTCAAGCGCTGTATCGAGCAGCAACAGACGCACGTGCATCGGGGATCTGTGGCAGCCTGAGCGTCGGGTGGGGACCAGGGGCTGATCAGCTTCGCTCTCCCCCATGGGGCGGGCTGTTAAAAGGGAGCGCGCATGTCGGCTTTGGCTTGTCTCGGCTTGTTGGCCCTGCGTTGTTCGCCCGTTGTGTGTTGTCCCCCACCGTGTACACACACTGTTTGCGGCCGATGCTGCGGTGACAGGGCGGTCTCCGCCTCTTCGTGCCTTTCTTCCGCGCCGACGCCACCCTCTTGACAAGCCGCGCGTTCGCATGCGTCCACGCGCTCGAAGAAAAGGCGCTCGCGATGGAGTCGTCACCTGGCCGGCGGCCATTGTCGCCGCGCGAAAGCGGTCCCTTTTTTCTCTCGCCGACGGGGTCGGTCGGTGCCTTTGATCTTGCTCCACAAGCAACGCAGAGGGGGGACTCCCTCTTCCATCGGCCCTGAGTGCAGTTAGGGACGGCGGCTGGTCTTCGCGCTTGTTATCACAACCTACAAACACGTCGTCGTGTCTCTCTCTCACTGTCACTGGGGGTCCCAAACGCACTAGCTGTGCCTGCTCAGCACCGCCACGGGCCTGTACAACGGAGTCAGAGCTGTAGCCGACGAGGGCTGCGGGTTCTGCGGCGGCGACGAAGACACGGGAATGGGCGCCGAGAGTGACGGGGGGTGATGATGGGTAGCGGCAGCAGCCGCGGCCACGGGCAATCCGCAGCATCCGGCCGCCGCCGGAGGCGGTGGCCACAGCAGAAGTCCGGCGGCAGCGGCGGCCAGCTGGCAACGCAGAAGCCACGAGGAAGGCCACGAGGCTGCAGCTAGGTGATGCGGCTGCATGGAAGCGGCGGCGGCGGCGGCGTGCAGGGACGCCCTGTGCTGGTGCTGCTTGAGGGCGGCCGCCGCTGCTGCGTGCAGCTGAAGTCGGCTTCCCCGCGCAGCCGACCGCCTGCGGAGCTTGCCCGTGCTGCCGCCGATGAAGACGTCGTCGCTGCTGGGGTCCAGCATCCAGTAGTTGCCCTTACCCGGGTCGTCGTAGTGGCGCGGCACCTTGACGAAGCACTTGTTGAGGCTCAGGTTGTGGCGGATGGAGTTCTGCCAGCCCTGCTTGTTGTCCCGGTAGTACGGGAACCGGTCCATGATGAACTCGTAGATGCCGTTGAGGGTGAGCCGGCGCTCGGGGCTCTGGCGGATGGCCATCATGATGAGCGCGTTGTAACTGAACGGCGGCTTCTCGCGACTCGAAGCGGTTGTGGTCGCTGGGGTGGCTCCCGCCGCGGTCGTGGGCTTCGAGTCGTCGCTGATGAGTCGGCGGATGCTGAACGGGCCGCCGTGGTCTTCCGCCATGCTTTGTAACGGCGGCGTAGTCGCGCCCGCTCGGGACGCGGCTGCCTTATATAACCGCGGTGGGCGGATCCTGCGCAAGCGCCTCCCTTCCCATGTCCACGCCCCCTTTCCTTCCTCCTCCATCGATCGCAGCGCCCTCGGCACGCCTTCTCGCTTGGCGCGATGTTGTTTTCGGGGGATCGTGTCGGTTGCTTCCGTTGCTGTAGCGGAGGGCGAGGAAGAGGGGGGGCGGCAAAGCTGTGATTCGGGTGTTTGGTTCTACCCGTTTCTCGGCCGCACGTTTGGCCCCTGTGTTTCAGCGTCGTTGGGCGACGTGGGCCAGTCTTGCTTGCCCCCTTTCCGGTACAAGGGGGGGGGGGGAGGGCGTCGTCTTCTCCCGGCGCACTGCGGCAACGGGTCTCGGGAAACAACGCGACGTACACACATACAGAACCGCCTCCCGACAGCGTGCCCCGAAGCGTGAGATATGTTCGCATAACGCTTACTGGTCGAGAGCGGACACGTCGGAAGATATCATTTCGTTTCCTCCCCTGTCTCTCCTTCTTCCAGAAAGAAAGGGGTTCGCGGGGGAGGGTGGCCGAGATGGATATGTCTCGAGAGGTGTGCGACGAAACTGCGTGTTCGATCAAGCGCGAGGACCGTAAATAAAATTCAGAATGAAGGGATGAGTTGGTTCCTTCCGTAACAACGTCGTTCTGCGAATACGGGTTCCGCGCGGCAGCCTTTCGTACGAAACGAGCATGTATATACTGTGAGCTGAAATTGTGAGCGTGATGGCGAGCTTCTTTTCTTGCGTCTGCTGGTGCTTTCAGCAGAAAAGACGGATAGTTGAAATGCAGGGAACAAGGCTTTCCTGGTAGAAGACGTCCACAACTGCGCTGTGGTCCGATGTCACTGGCAAAGGTGCCACTGCACCGGCAAGCAACAACCAGAACAACAAAAGAAACGTGAGCACTCTGCAGTACACACTCTTCTTCGTGTTCTGGGAAACTGTGATCGTTCGTTGCAAATATGAGAGACGCGAGGGTACACGTGTTATATATCTCCTGAAGCATAAGCACTTCGTGCTTTTTTTTTTTTTTTCTCGCGGTGCTGTCACTGTTGCATATAACTCGAGCGTACAAAATGCTGGAAGGAACACTGCAAGGTTAACGCTGCTTGCAATGATTAAATGAGCATAACCACTACCATTTATAAATTGACACACATATTACAGTATCGCGTTTCACTTCTCAGTAGACAAACTACCTTCGGTTAATCCAGCTATAAACTAAAACCGCCACAACAACTTTGTCGTCAACTATGTGAATCTTTAATCGTCGGCTCTGCTTGAACTCCGCACTCAAGAAGAACCGAAACATCCATGCCGATTTGGAAAAAGCCGAGCCATGTTGTGACAACTGTGGCTCAGTGGGGAGAGTAAAAAGCGTATTTTATAAAACATAAAGAAAACACAAGGTGTACGCAGAGATGCATTTGCGCTGAGATGCGCAGTGGCGTAGCCAGAATTTTTTCTTCTTTCGAGGGGAGGGGGGGGGCACGTGCAGAGTGTGCCCCCCCCCCCCTTTTCTTGGCTGCGCAAATGCAGATGCGAGGCTCTCCACAAAATGGTTCTTGTTCTCGTTCTTGTGCCTTAGAGAAATGGCGCAACCCACTCTGGGGGATCAGCCATGAATCGGGCGGTGAAAAAACTGTTATAATTTTTTTCTTTAGGAAAATAAGGTTAAATGAAATAAGTATCTTGTAAATGGGAATTAAAGTGTCTACTGCTACAGATATGAATGATCAAATAGCTAAGTATTACAGTAAAAATTATGCGAGCATAAAAATATAAAGAAGAATTTTAGCATGCAATTATTTTTGTCTCGCGCAGAAGGATGCAGAGGGCTTCACAAACGTTCCTGTGGCTGTAACCCAGTACGGTGGGCCCAAAGGAAAGAATTAATAGAAGAGTCAAATTCAAGCCAAGGTGTTGGAAGGATTCTTCTAAAAACATTGTCCTTTGAATAATGAACCGGCGGCATGTCAAAAGAAGTGTTGCAGAGATTCACTCTCATTGCACAAAGGAAACAAAGGCGATATATAGCCAGACCAGACCTGTGGAGGTAAATGTTTAGTGGGGGGACTCGGCACCATACGTATCTCGTAATCGCTACTTCAATTTTTCAAGGGGAGCATCATTTGTTGTTCCAAGAAAAATTCAACGAGACTTTGAAGAGTCTTGCATCTTGCAAGTTTTTCACCACTATCTTCATCCTCGTAATCAACATCTTCTCTATTCTTTCTTTCCACAGCCATTCCCCTTCCCCCAACGCCGAGTAGCAGGTCAGAACATTGATTCAGGCCGACCTCTCAGCTTTTCTCTCATAATAAATATTTCTCTCTCTCCAAGGAAAATTGAGATGCGGAAAATTCGATGTTGACAACGATGATTTCGCGAAGTTATTTGCAGTAGTATATTTTCTGAATCGCACCGCAGTGATGAAAGCTGACGTAGGTAAAACAGGGATTATAGGACCATCGTGTCATGCTACTGCGAGAGAGAGAGAGAGAGAGAGTAAAACTTCATTGGGAAAGGCAAAAAAAAAAAAAGAAAGAAAAGAAGCAAAATGTGGGTGGAGGCGCTCCAGGGCCCCACTGGCTTGAGCGGCTCGCTGGGCTTGATCCAGGAGAGCCAGCTGGCTGTCCTGTTCCTCGTCCGCAAGCCATGCCTCCCATGACTTCCGAGGTCATATACATATTCATTTAAGGCTAGACCTTTGTGGCCTGGCCCCACACTAACGAACGAGACGTAAAAGTTTTGGAAGGAGAGAATACACAGTTTCTAATGAATCTGACAACTTGGACGTGGTTAGTGAAGAACAGACAGACATACAATCGGTTACGATTACGGCTGATGGCTGAGATGAAGGTAATTTGCGTAAAGCTAAGATAATTTACAATAATTCCGCCTGAAAGATAAGCGTGAGGTCAAGTAGCCGAATAAATAAAAATTAGATATGGTGATACAATGCCCACACCTGCCTTCTCTTCACAGACGGAAGTATCAGTTGATAACACGGTCTTTGTATCCACGTGTGTAAGGTGGTCTTCCTAAATACCATTCCGATATTGATAGGGCAAATTTTAGCACTGTTTGGAAAAATATAATCAAATTCAATTTTAGTGACTGGAACAGAGGAATTTAGTAAGACCACCTCGCATAAGTGAACATTTAATGGTTTAATGGGTTCTTGCACAAAAACAACCTGAGGGCCACGTGAGCGATGTCATTGATGCTTAAAACATGAGGCCTACTCGATAATGAAGACATATTGTGACCTCCTCTGTGGAGATGCATATATTTTTAGGAAAGCTTGCAATCTAAGGATATGAAATCGCATGAGAAGAAAAGGCAGGCGTGCTTCTTGATAAAAGATATCATTAGCGACAAATTTAGGAAGCCCAAGACATAAACGCAATGCCTCTGTTCTAATAGTACTAGATGCCGAATTTCGTATGCAGGTCCGCCAGAAAACAAAACACAGCCTAACTCTTATTATTGCTTGAACATACACGCGATAGATCATAATGAGGGCATGCCGACGCAATCCTGATCGATTGCTACTAAGTCTACGCAGCATTCCTACAGCGCGTGCTCCCTTTGAGGTAATCTGCTCTACTTGCGGACTCCAATTAAGCTTTTAGGTGTATATGAAACTCAAATATTTAAGTGAATTCACCTGAGGCATACTCTCAATCTTGTCGATAAAGAATCGAAATTGCTTTGAGGGAATTGAGGAACGCTTTGAGGGAAAATTAGGATGGCGCTTTTTCTAACATTGAAAGAGAGGTTAATGCTATTAAGTCACAATTCTAGGCTACTCAAATAGGACTGCAGAGTTTGGTACAATGCATGTATATCTACCGATGCAACAAAAAAATACGACGTCGTCGGCGTATATACGCACACATGCACATCCTGTTGCAAAGACACGTACAGTATTCAGTAAAACGTTAAACAGCAATGGGGATAAAAGTGATCCTTGGGGTAGACCTCTTGACTATTGATACGTTAATGAAGACAATCCGCATTGAGAACAGTACAATTCCCTGCTGTATAAAAATTCACAATCCCAGGCGACAAAATAATTTGGCAGACCTGCATTCTGAAGGCGTTTATTAGGCCTACATGCTCTACACTGTCATACGCTTTAGTAATATCTAAAGTGACTAAGGCAGCGTATTTTTTCTGACATCGAGCTAGTTGAGTGCGACTTTCTAGGGCGACATGGGCACACCAAATCAAGCACCCACGCCTGAAGCGAATTTGGCATGCGCTGAACATCATGTTCTTTATCAGCCAATTATTTATGCGGTCATGTAAGATTCGTTAAGTTTTACTAGGTTAGATGTAAGAGATATTGGCCTAATTTCATCTAATACGTAGCCGACACCTTGCTTTTTTAATAATGGAATTATTTTTGCAAGTCTCCATTCAGGAGGAATCCGCGAATTTTTAATAGAATGGTTTACCATGGTAAGTATTGCGTGAGGCGATATCTTAAATAAAGTTTTTATTATTTCCATAGCAATGACATCGGGACCTGGCGCTGAATTGGGCAGCTGGATTAGTAAATTTTCAGCTTCGAAACTAACTTCTTCGAAGTCTTCACCATGAGTATAGGCGGCGTATATAGCGGGATAGGGCAAAATCGACTTAAAGCGACTTTCTACGCCTTTAACAATATCTCCCATTTGGCCTATTCGCAGAGCGTTGGAACCACAAAGCCGACGTTTATTTGTGTCGGAATTACCCTTTTATTTCTCAGAAATCGAAAGAGTGCTTTTCTGTTGGTGGCCTTTGAAAGAAAGTCGTAATGCTTACAATCAAAGCTGTCTTTCGCATTCGCAACCGTTCTTTTAAATGTTGCTAACGCGAACTTATACAGTCTCTCCAATTGCTAGGACACGGGTTATGAAGTAGTGTTTGCAACGATGCTTTTCCTATCTTGTATCACGAGAGCACTCTGTGTTCTACCAAGGGCTAGAAGACTCACCTTTAGTGGAGTGCACAGTGAATTGAGACTTCTTTACAGAATATTTTAAACCATAAACTAAACTTATGGTCTTTTCTTCTTCATATCACATTGCTGATTAGGTAAAGCCATGTGATTGTGCTGAAAGCCATTTGATTGTGCTGAAATTAACAAACTATTTGAAGGCATAGTATAATTTGAGTCAATGGGCACAGCAAATGGTGGACATGCCCGCGCCCTGAAGGACCCCGTCCTCTTTGTCATTAGCGATAGCTCTTCTGTTTCGACTTCAGTAACCTTGTAGCAATATGTAGATGACAGAACGTTTGTTTTTAAATCAAGTTCAAATTGACACAATTGCTGCGGAACCACTAAAGCTGGGAGACACACCAGCTGATGGCTTAATATTGTACATAACAAAATATGTAGATGCAATGTACACGTTTGAATATATGTGAAGCGAAACGCGTTATTAAATCCTGTATACAAACAGCGATGCGTGCAATTGCGGTTACTTTCGTTCTAATCGTTGAAGTACGCGGGTTCGAATCCCGCCTTGGCAAGAAGGTTTATTTTCTTCTTTTTTTTCTTGGTATTGTCTTGATACGCACCACAAATTACGGCTGGCTTAAACAGCTTCGTTGTTAAAAGGGGAAAAATAGTTAAACAAAAAAAAAGAAGGTGTACGAAATAAAAGCATTAACAACACTAGAAGAACTGGGTAAGCAGTAAGTCACCATATAATAGGATTTATATGGTTACCATGCATACAGTAAGCATTTGTCTGTGCATGCTGTCCGGGCACGCTGTGCAGAGCACGGGCAACAGGCGGAGCCTGGTGTGTAAACCAATATTAGGTGCAAAAGTTAGTTGGCCGTGGGTCTGTGCCTTGCGGAAGATACCTTGTATGACGTGTGATGCATGACGGGTGCATACGACAAGGAATTCGCGGTGGGCTCGCCTTTATGGCTCGAGGAAAAGTGAGGCTGTGGGGGCTCATCTGGGTATATAGTGATGACGAAGTTTAGCACCGGAAGCTTTTTTTTTTTTTTTTTTTTTTTTTTTTTTTTTGTTACTGAGACAGGCGGAAGCCGTATATCGAGACCGCTGGATAGGGCTTCGGGGGCTCCGCAGCTTATTAACCCAGCATTCAGAGAGGTTCTGCTTTCTCCAGTTCTCAACTGAAGGCAATTCAGCAGTTTGCACAAAAAATGATTATTTAATATTAATATTTGAATACATGACATTTAAGAGATATTGGCGCCTTTAGGCGACTACTGCTTTGTAATGGATAGTTCGACGAAAGCCCGTCTGGTCGGGATGAAACACGACAAAGAAAAACGTACACCGACCAAATAAAAATTTAAAAGCAAGACGTTTCGGCTTCCATACGGAAGCCTTGTTCACAATATTATTAATGTGAACAATAGTGGGTTACTCCGGCTACTCCTTTAAAAATATATACTAAATAAGAACTAACAAGCCGGTACTGACAAAATAAATATAAGAACGAAAAATTCAGAGAGTCAGTTAACAGGCATGTAAGTATAGGTGTAGTACATATGTTTAACATAATATAATAACATGGCTAATATTCACGGTTGTGGCTCCAGACGAGCTTTGCTACTTGGGCTACTTGCTAAAGGAGCTCTCTGTTATTTGCCAAAGAAATTTCAGTATCCTACCTGCCAAAGTGTGATTTTGAGTCACTGTCAGTGATATCGAGCAGAAAACTGTTACCACGTCAGCGATATCCACAGTGGATTCTCTCTTCTTCTCCTAATTATTCCCTCCTCTTTTCCCTTCCCCCAGTGTAGGGTAGCAAACCGGGCTCAGTCCTGCTTAACCTGCCTGCCTTTCATCTATCATTTTCTCTCTCTCTCTCTCTGAGTCACACTCCATCAGCCATTAAAACCGAATATTATAATACCGTACTATATACCTTTGAAAGGAACACGAAAAGAAGATGGGTTGACTATTAGCGCAAATTATCCTTCGATTGAACACTCTGATCTTGAGAGGAGGTTTAATGCTTCAAAAGTAGGCGCAAAAAACATCGAAGCACAGGTGGTGACGTCTCCTGCAAGTTCCAGCAGCAGCGCGCCGTTACGTCATGGATTTTGACGGCCTATACGCTCAGGCCTGTTTGATAGTTTATCGTTGAAGATGGGCTATTACACCTTTTAAAGGAGCCAGAGATTAAACTTAGCAAGTTTCGAGAGTTCTTACTGAGCCACGATGACTCAAATTCGGGAATAGAGAGAGAAAAAAAAAAAGAACATACTTCGAAATCCGTGACGTCAAAACGAGATGCAGGCTTGGGGTTTCGGGGCGGAATCTAAAATACACAACTTTGGTCATCACGTTAAATTCTAGTAAGTAGTATCTTACACCGTAAAATTAACGAAAAATACAGTTTTGAAAGGACACTTTATATGTCGGCCTAAACTGATTTAGGGTCCCTTTAAGGCTATGTGCCTTCAACGAGGGGATGTGCAGGGCTTGATCGGGCCGAAGCGTGTACGCGTTCTGTGAGTTGTTCTGGCTGCTGCAGCCGGGTGGCAGGGCGGAGAGGTCATCCCGTTCCGGAGCAGCCGCGTTGCGGTCGCGCGGCCCGATGTGAAAGAGCTTGTTGGTGGCTCTCGCGCTTATTCGGCGCGCTGATCGATGCACAAAAGCGGCCGCGGGGATCGTCAATTGCGCGCACAATGCGCGTCCGCCTCATTCGTGGCGTCCCCCCCCCCCCCCCCCCCCCCTACACTTCGTGGTTGACGCGAGGCCGCACAGTCAGCGACGGAGAGCTTGCCGCGCAAACGACCGCGCGCGCCCCTCCGCGTGCAAGCGAGAGGAACGCGCGACCGACGCCGAAGCGCCATCCGACGTCCTCGGCCGCACTGCGTGGGCCAGTGCTTAAAGTCAGGGGAGCCTCGAGGGGGTCTCGGACCCCCCACCAGTATTGACTAGGGATCTGAGACCCCCTTTCGCTAGACTTCTCGCTAGACGGTTTAGAAACGCTATACCTTTGTCCCGGATGTCACGATTACTATAAAATAATGGTTTCGCGTATAATATTACATACTTTAGAAGTGCTGACGCTTCGTTTCGCTGCGAGCTGTTTCACGTCAGATACCATGGAGCACACTGGCAGGGCGTGGGGATCGCTCGTTTCAGGACTGCGACATAAATTGAAAAACTTTAAAAATGATTTCTCCCGGTTGTATAAAAGGATGCGTAAAACGAGCTATCAGCCGCTTTTTTTCTCTCTCTCCCTCTTTATTTCCCTCTCCACCTTTATTCGAAAGACCCCCCTTCGATGGAGCCAGACTTCAAGCACTGGCGTGGGCGCGTGCATGTTGATGACAGGGGCGGATCCAGGTTTTTTCTGAGGGGGGGGGGGGGGGGGTCAGCTTCTGTCGATGATGATGATGATGATGATGATGATGATGATGATGATGATGATAGTAGCCTTTCTTATTTACCGAAATTTACCGTTTTCCTGACGACAAACCCGCGTTTTATACGGCTAAAGCAACACCTGTAGCCCTCCGTGGTGGCTCAGTCAGCTCAGGCGTTGAGCACGAGATCGCGGGATCAAATCCCGGCCGCGGCGGCAGCATTTCGATGGAGGCGAAATGCAAAAACGCCCGTGTTCTTGCGTTGTAGTGCAGGTTAAAGAACCCCAGGTGGTCAAAATTAATTCGGAGCCTTCCACTACGGCGTGCCTCATAATCAGAACTGGTTTTGGCACGTAAAACCCCAGAAAGAGGAAGAAGACCTGTAGCAAAGCCAGGTATCGGTTTCTCCGAGCTTATAGGAAAAGGACGTTACCCAATACAGCCATGTGCTTGGCGGCTGCGCCTGATAATACAGGGTGTTCAAAACTAAGCTTTATGGCTTTCTTAAAGTTAGGCACTGGGAGGTACGCGAAGACCACCTGTGCAAAATAAGTTATGTGGCTAGGGGGGCACAAAGTGAGATGATAATTATCGCTGTTAGCAGCCCAATTAACTAAAATTGAACAATAATTTTTTGTTGACTGCAGTAAGTGGGTATGTTTGCATTGAAAACTTGGAGACAGTCGAGTTTCTACACAGTATCAGTCGGAAGAATTATTCTAGCGTGTCCGTGCTCCGAGATATCAGACTCCAAATTTAAATTGTCGTACTGCGCAGAATAATCGAGAATAAAGACGCGACAATTCTCATGAACTCCCGTGAATGATCATAAAGCTGAGTGACCACTTCTGTGGAGGGATGGCGGTGCCATCTTCTCTCTTGAGTCGTGGTAGTGTGTTGACTAGAGGAACGTTCTTGAATACGGGCGTAACGCTCCGCTCCAACGCAGCAACCACTACGCTGGTTGTTTACGATATGCGAATCACCGCGTATGAAGACTCACGACGCCACCTACAAGAATAACGATGTGGCGTAATAGGCGAGAGCGCGAGCCAGTGTCTTCATGTTTTGTTTCCCACGCGATGTCGTCCTTTTACACAAGGCGCGCATCTGCTCCCGTTTGTCTAACCACGCGACGCCATCCTAGGGCCGCGCGCTGGCTTTTGCCGCTCACGTCACGCTCCCCCACTTCGCAGCCGCGGCTCGAAGCTTCGCCCCGCTCCGCGAAAACGCCCACTCATATAAACGAATCCGGCGGGCTTGAGCCTCCTATGCTTAATGTACGACAATAAAACCGCGAAGTTACAATGAAAAACTTGTAGCGTGCGAACGGTACTGTGCTCGTACTGGATATTGTCAACATGTAACTGTGATCACAATGATTGCTACAGTTAAAAAAGTTGCCTATGCGTAGTTCTTAGTTTAGCTGTTATTATTTTTATATGAACACTTCAGCAAGAGATATCTTTCATTAAGCAGGTTGATCGCGGAACCGATGACAGCCAATGAGGCAACCGTTGACACCCCAAGGGGAAACTAAGTTAATCAGGCGCGAAGGCGCTCAAGCGGACCTCGGCGTGCTTGGCAAAAGGGACGTCCTCTCGTTCAATCGACGCCACCGACGGGACGAGTATAAGGCACGGCAGGCGCCAGGAGGTCCAAGGTGTTCATGAGAAAAAATAACTACGGCAACTTCACTACACCACACTCCTACGGAATACAACTAAGCTTGTGAGTGAGCTAGCTTTACTTCTACATGTCTGATACAACTGGTACTCAAGAAAAATACTTTTGAAGAATGCTGGTGGCCATATTTTTTTTTTTTTTTTTTTGCGACAGAGCCATCCCCCTGTCATCGAGGGGGCGATGCAGAAATCTGAGGGGGGGGGGGGGTCAGGACATCCGGAAATCCCCCCTGGATCCGCGCCTGGATGGCACCATAGGGTTCCCTATACAAAGTTTACCACATCGAACTCTGGCGTTAGTCACCATGGGAGCTGCGAGCTGTGCTGTTCACTAACGTTAAGTAGCGGGGTTTTACGCACCGAAACCACGATCTGATTATTAGGCACGCCGTATGGTGGGGGGGACTCCGAAATAATTTGGACCACCTGGGGTTCTTTAACGTGCACCTAAAGCTAAATACACGGGTGTTTTCGCATTTTGCCCCCATCGAAATGTGGCCGCCGTGGCCTCCGTCCTGCAGTGGACATAAATATAGGATGATGATGATGATGACCATACACACTAAGGTTCACTAAACGCTAGTTAACTGCAATGGTTGGTTTGTGCGTGTCCATCCCTTCGTATGTCTCTTCTTGCGCGCCAAAACATTAACGTTTAGCAAACCCCACCAACTTGCCCAAGAAGAGGTCGTATTGAGCTATATTGCGGTTCAGCCACTGCAACGTATATAAATGATGGCTACATAGATTTGCCTAAGCTTCGTCTTACCTGGCTTCAAACGACTGTCATTTTGCAAAATGATTATTTTCCTCAAAGTATTGCTTTTAAATGCAGCAAATATTATTATTATTATTATTATTATTATTATTATTATTATTATTATTATTATTATTATTATTATTACTATTATTGCCGTTTTGTTTATTGGGCACTCGAAGTTTCGCCCTTATACGGCCGGCCTTAAACGTCGTTGTGACGTAGGAATGACGTTAATTGTGCACGTCATGCCTATGTCACAGTGGTAACTGACCATCACGCCCTCCGTTGGTTATTCTCTTTAAAAGACCCGTCTGGACGCCTTGCCCGCTGGGCTCCTCGCATCCAGAACTACGACCATAGCCTTCTACGACATACCGCTCAGGCCGTAAGCACACTGATGCCGACGCTCTGTCACGCTCTCCGCTGCCAGACATACTGTCGCCCTCTCCAACTTTAAGGCAATGTCCTCGGTCGACATCGACTACCTTCGCGACAGAACACCGCAAGGATCCCATGGGTCGCCTCGTTTTTGGATCTCCTTTCCTGCACCTCCCATCTCCCGTTCCTTGCATCGCCAAGCCACCCTTTTCGCCGTTCGGGATAACCTCTTATACCGACGCAACTACAAGCCCGATGGTCACAAGTGGCTCCTTGTTATACCTATAGGACTTTGCAACAGCCTCTTCAGTGACCTGCCCGTGCCTTCGACCATGTGGGAATTGACCTGTACACGGGCTAACATCCGCTGGATCATTATCGCAGTTCACCATCTGACACGGTATGCAACCATCGCTCCACCTCTAGCCACCACCGTTAATGTCGTACACTGTAAAATAATTTACACCCTTAAAAATGAAAAAAAGGTGTAAATGTGTCTATAACTCACACCCTTAGGGTGTTACTTATATAAATCACACCCTAAGGGTGTGAATTATAGATACATTTACACCCTTTTTTACTTTTAGGGGTGTAAATTATTTTACAGTGTATCCTTTCTGCGACGCCGTTTTATTTTTCGTCATGGCCCACCACGGGAACTGTGAAGTCCATTAACTTGAGCATGCATGCTCAAGCTAATGGACTTACGGAGCATTTTAATCGAATCCTTGGTGACAACATGCTTGTCATGTACGTTTCATGGGATCATACGAACTGGGACATCATTCTCTCGTACGCCTAAACGGCTACACTAATGTTCCTCCTACTTTCTCCTCTATGGTCGTAATCCTTCCCGTGCCATCGATACTGGTTTACCCTACCAACCAGACGTGTGCAGAATGTGCTCCCATTTCGGCCGTAGCCAGGACATGTCGAGGAATACCGTCATTTTAGCACGTAATTTCACCTCCGATGATCAACAACGACAGCGCCTCGCAGCAATACAATCCTGATGAGGACAATACCAACCCGGACTTCACTCCCGGCACACTTGTCTGGTTGCCCTTGACTTCGATAATCGTATACCACGTCTGGACGTTCGACAAAACGTTTCTAGAAATATGACAAACCATACCGCATCGTCGAACGCACCTCTATGTCATGTATAGAGCCACTTAACCGACATCCGACATGCGCCGCCATGGACGGTATGTTGTTCACGATCACCGCCTGAAACGATGATATATGACCCGCTCGTCTCCACGTCGTAAATCGCGAGGATGACTCCGCTTTTACACCAGGGGTAATTCTGATGAAGAAGGTGAGCGCAAAGACAAAGTCAGTCAAATTGTCGATTCGACGCCTGCAGTGCAGCCACTGAGCCAATGCGGGCAGCGATTGTCAATCGCTCGGGCTTCCAGATGTTCTTGCTCTGCGTCGCTTGACAGCTTGCATGCTTACTCTTGACGCTACCTGCTGAACTGTTGAATGCACTCCTCGACAAACGTAATATTTTGTCGAAACTTATCCATTCGCATAGTCACAGCCGTTTGAAGCCAGACGGGTAAAGCTTAGGCACATCCGGGTAATAACCATCGTTGCCATTCTGGCTGAACCGCCATGCTTGCGACGTCCGTAGACATTAGCGCCATAGTTTCCACTGGTGATCATTGAAGGAAACTCTATGCCGGAAGCCATACAGTGGGCAGAGTGCAAGACGGCTAAACGCTTATAGTGAAACGCAGTGTAAAAGAGCGTGTATGCGCACAGCTTGGTATAACCGCGTGCGTGTCAAGACTACAATGCCCAGTCCCCTCCACAGCCCCATGTGCGCCTGTCGATTATCCTCAAGGTCAAACCTGCCGCACGGTGTCGAGTAACAGGGGGGCTGCCAATCCCACTCGGATACCACCCAACCCCCAGTACTTCCCATGCTATATAATTTTGCTGTCCTATATAAAAAACACCTATACGAGGACATCGAAATAACAGCAAAGCTAAACAAAAAGAACCGGTCAGGCAACAACGACTCCCTCAAACGTTATAACGAAAGAGGGCTTTAAAAGTCACCTCAAACGCGGGAGAGGGACGGTGCATGTTTTCTTTTTCTTTCTTCTTGTTGCGACCAATGCAGGAGCGCCGATTTCCAGGGGAACAGAAAAAAAGAAAGAAAGAGAGAAAGAAAGAAATCATGTTCCGTTCTTGTTTCGGTCCTTTTTTTTTTCTTATTTTTTGCGTGTTTGGCAGGGCTTTGGGATTTCTTTTCCTGCGGGGTGTCGTCAGGGCTTCAGCGCTGACCCCGCGAGCTATGCCGTGTGCAGATCTGGGAGTCTGTGAGCGGAGGTCCAGAGCCCACTTTTCCCTTTTTTTTCCCGCATGTAACACACCCTGCTTGCCGTGGCGTTTAGAAAGACATGTCGGCACTGTCCGTACAAGAGCGTTTAGCGCGGAATAATGTCACGTTGGAACCCCTGGCTGCAAAGGAAAGCGTCTGATGTGCATTGAAAATCACCGAAGCGTCACACGTTGACTGGTCCACCCACAGTTCAGCTCTTCAATGCAGCACATTTGTATCGCGCGGTTGGTTGTATAACACCGTCAACCTCATAAGTACTCTCTAACTTGATCTCTTGTATTTAGTTGCACTACCGCAGATAAATGAAACGCGAACAGCAAAATTCGAGTCACGCACAAGGAAACTATACAAGTCGATTTCATTTCTGAACCAGAGATATGAAACGCTGATGTTGCGCCCGTGGAACCTTGGGGGAAGTACCGGGGTCAGTCCGAGTGCACGTATAATCTCAAAGAGAACAATTATTTATCATCATCAGCCCATTTATTTATACACTGCAGGCCCAACGGGGTACCCCTACCAGTGATACCTAATTACCAATGTCTTGTGCCAGCTAACTCCATCTTATAACTGCAAGTTTTCTCATTTATATCACATCCTCTATATAGTTTTCTGCTGTCCTCAACTGTGCTTCCCTTAGGACCTCCGGTTATCTGCCCTACGAATTAGATGGCCTGCCCAGCTCCACTTTTCCCTCTTAAGAATATCGGCCGTTTGCTCTCTAATACACACCGCCGTCTTGCTGTCTCTTAACGTCACGCCTAATGTTTCTAACTGCGTAAGCATTTCTATGCCTACCCAACTAGAATCCTGTCCCTCCGTCACGTAAGGCGAATGCAATGGCTCATGCCCCCCTAAACCATGGCTCATACCCCCGTAAGGCAGATGATATATACAAGTTCTCAGCAAAGTGAAGCATACATTCATTGAAGTAACCCATACAACACAAAGAACAGCATACGTTTCAATAAATAACACGCTACAAACAAGCATCCGAACCATTAAAAAAGTATCACATACCCCCTTCAGAAATTGTAGCGTAGCTTCGCTGGACATCCAGGTTGATAAGGACCGATAACAGTTGATAAGGGTCGGATGTTGGATAAGGTTGATTACGACCGATGAGGGTTGATAAGGGTTTATACTGGTTGGATCAAGCTTCATAGCATTGATAATGACACCGGGCTGCCTGGAGATGAGCACGTGGCACAATGCTTACGCATACTTAGACAACTCCCAGAGGAGTTTCTGCGAGAATGTTTCGTTCCATCGCTAGTCGCACGGAACTTTCGAATACGCGCTTCCCGGAGGCCGCGTTCATGCCCAAAGAAGCCAGTCCTCGTAAGTTTTCTACGTAAACGTTATTACACCTGGTGTTTTTATACCGAATCTTTCTTTGCCTACTTTCCTGGGTTTGGCGTGGCCGCCTGGTTGGTAAGCTCGGTCACTATCTCGCTGAATATATTTATGTGTCTATATATATCCATATATACTGGGGTTGAAGATGAATATGCAGAAGACAAAGATAATTCTCAATAGCCTGGCAAGGGAACAAGAATTCAGGATCGCCAGTCAGCCTCTAGAGTCTGTAAAGGAGTACGTTTATCTAGGTTAATTACTCACAGGGGACCCTGATCATGAGAAGGAAATTTACAGAAGAATAAAATTGGCCTGGAGTGCATACGGCAGGCATTACCAAATCCTGACTGGGAGCTTGACACTGTCGTTGAAAAGAAAAGTGTACAATCATTGCATTCTACCGGTGCTAACATATGGGGCAGAAACTTGGAGGTTAACAAAGAAGCTCGAGAACAAGTTAAGGACCGCAGAAAGAGCGATGGAACGAAAAATCTTAGGACTAACGTTAAGAGACAGGAAGAGAGCGGTGTGGATCAGAGAACAAACGGGGATGGCCGATATTCTAATTGACATTAAGAGAAAGAATGGAGCTGGGCAGGCCATGTAATGCGTAGGATAGATAACCGGTGGACCATTAGAGTTACAGAATGGATACCAAGAGAAGGGAAGCGCAGTCGAGGACGGCAGAAAACTAGGTGGCGTTATGAAGTTAGGAAATTTGCAGGTGCAAGTTGGAATCTGCAGCTAGCGCAAGACAGGGGTAATTGGAAATCGCCTTCGTCCTGCAGTGGACATAAATATAGGCTGCTGCTGATGATGATATCCATATACGCATATATTCAAAGTATACCGCGAAGGAGCTTATATAACTCTTGTTTGTTGACCAAGTATGCCAAGCTCTGCCTTGCACAAAAAAATAAAAAAAAAATAAATAACTTTCTACGTAAATATGCAACACATAATATCGGTTCAAAGGCATCTCTAAAGTACACTGATCTGTTAGTGGAATGGTGAACTATATTCAGCGGATTCCTTGATTTACTTTATTTTCTTTAATTTAGTCTCTCATTGTGGGCCACTGGGTCTGTGCCCGTTCTTGGCCGATCTTCCGAAATGGACATGTGCCACTATGGCGCAGGAGGCACAGAATCCTTAAATGTAGCTAAATATGTGTTATACTTTTCCGTGCCATACAACTGCCATCACCATTCTTCATTCAACAAAAGAGAGAGACAGAAGAAAGGGGAAAGACAGGGAGCTTAACCAGAGGGGAAAATCCGGTTTGCTACCCTATGCTGGGGAGAGAGTGGAGGGGGAGGTAAAGTGACAGGAAAGCAGAGAGAGAGAGAGAGAGAAAGCGAGCACAAATACACAATCACAGTCGGTCACTGTCACTGCATACTATCACCGCACAGCATAGTAGCACTTGCAGCACTATGAACACCAGTTCAGGCTACAGCCGCTTTTGTCCAAGTCTGTTGTCCTTAAAAACTACAACAGTGCCCTCGTCGCCCTCCGCTGCGTTGGCCCCCCCTTGTGGTGTCGGCAATGTAAAATTATTTCCTCAGTTAAAGGTCTCTGGTCAAAGCGCGCTATCAAGCATCACACATTGCCTTCGACCACGTGACATTGCTGCGCAGACGTGTCACACTGTCCATCCACCTGATTTGTGCTTGCAATTCGGCATAGCTTGAGCGATAGGTGTACAAAAAGCACATGACAATAAAGTTTTGACCTCGGTGGTGGGTGAATATAAGCATTTGACGAGATTACACGTCGCATATAGCATGAAAGTAAACAGAATGATACGTATCACCTTAAGTTGTAAAGCATTTATTTACCCACTTCCCTGAAGCTTCGCTTCGCAGAGATTCCCACACGTGCTTGGATGCGCAATTTTTTTTGTAAACTATATGCAAGAATTTTTTTAATTGCCCGTGGCAGATAACACAATTACGGAATTTCCAGTCCCCGAGCTGGATTACTCGAAGAGGTGGACAGCACTTGTATGAGAAATCGAAATGCACAATTGACTAATGAAGAACTCGTTACTGATCATGTTTTCACTACTTTCTTTACATTATATATATATATTAACTAGGTCCTGAGAAGCCGGCAGAGCTGCGGGCCGCTCACACGTGGGGACGGGTAGGCCGAGCCTAACCGCCGCATCGTGGGCTCTCTGGACAGCCCAAGTTTGGCGTGAAAGTTCTGAGCTCTGGATGGCAGAGCTCCATTCTTCTTCCTCACGCTCCTTCGCGCGATGTACCCCACCCTTTAGCAGCCCCTTTGTCCTTTCTGTACAGAGCAAGCTACCCTCTACCACACCACATGGGCATGCCGAAATATCCCCAATAACTCCCCAAATCGAAACGCAACGCACGAGCAGTGGGAGATGGTGCCGACCAGCTCGGCATTGGAGGATCAGCGAAAGCTTATCGCCAGAGCCGAAAGTGCTGCCACCGCCGCTGGGGCCCTGGACTGAAGGCTCCACCCACCACGGAGATCGACGCTTCTCCGTGCCCCATCAAAATAAAGTTTTGTCTCTCTCTCGATCTCTTCCGTGATGCGATTGGGTCCCTGCAACGAGGGGCATCGCCAGAACATGTGTTCTAGATTGCTAACAATGGCAAATGCAAGATAATTTTCTTTCTTCCAACGAAGCTACAACGATACAAGCCACCGAAGAAACGTGGGAGGCAATGTTAACGGTACAGAGCCTGGAAGATCAGCGAAGTCTGGTGGACCGGGCCCGGGCTGCGGCATTATCCAACGGCTTTCTGGACTGAGAGAGCCGCCCACCTAGGGCGAAGAAAGAACACTTTCTCGCTGCTTCTAAGAATAAACGTTCATTCCTCCTCCTCCTTCCATCGAAGCGACCCAAGTATATGGTGGTCGATGGCTCGGCGTCATCTGTATTAGAAGGAAGTATGCCTTCTCGATTACCCCTGTCTTGCGCTAGCGTATTCCAACTTGCGCCTGCGAATTTCCTAACCTCATCATCCCACCTGACTTTCTGCCGTCCTCGACTGCGCTTCCCTTCTCTTGGTATCCATTCTGTAACCCTAATGGTCCACCGGTTATCCATCCTACGCATTACATGGCGCAAGACAGGGGTAATTGGAGATCGCAGGGAGAGGCCTTCGTCCTGCAGTGGACATAAATATAGGCTGATGATGATGATGATGATGATGATGATGATGATGATGATGATGATGATGATGATGATGATGATGCCTTCTCGATACTGCTAACTGAAAGTCGTTGAAATTGGGCTGATATTTTCAAATGTCACTTTTTGAAAAATGCTGCCATTGAATTAGGCTGATGCATTGCGGTGAAGTTCGCCAGATATGGCCGAAGAGGTAATCATCTAAAATTCCTGTACTTGATAAATATATTTGCTTGTAGGCCCGATTTCATTTAGATACCTACGACTATAGGTACTTTGACGTGCGCAGCTCAGAACAAATAAATTAATGTATAGTGCCGTTCGTACGACGTCACTCGTATTTCTTTCGAAGAAACATCAGAGGCTGCCTTTCAGTCGGCTAACCAAGCGCCGCCATTGCTATACACCTATACTCACCAACGTTCGTTCAAAGCTTGGCTCATGCCCTACAAACCAGTGCGTGTCCAGGTCACGAGACGAGCGACACTCGCAACAGTTTGTTTCTGTTCCGTGGCTGCGTTGTCCCACACCCTGCGTCGTATCTATATCTGGCAAAGATCATTCGCGTAGAGCGTCTGTGTACATATGCCGCCGCACAAGTGTCAAGGCGCGCGCAGCGCGGAACGTTGACGAAAGCCAAAAGAAGTCGTCGCCCTCCTGCCTGACTTCTTGGCGCCTTTGCCTGCACGCGGCGGCAAGCTTTGCACTACGCCATCGCGATCCCTGTCCATCTGTGTCGTCTCCGTCTCTATATATGTTCAGCTAATAGAGGCATGTGGCGTGCTCAGGAGTATATAACACGCACACACAACCAGTCATTCGCTAGCGATATGCGGTTACCAAATGAAAACACGCGGGCCTTTCTCGAGGGCACCATCTGCAACCTTCCTGTCGGTCATCGAGGAGCGGCGTCGCAAAGACGGCGACTCAAGAAGTGGCGCCATAGGGGGAAAGGGAGGGGGGGGGGGGGGCGCTGTCGGGAATATACAGTGTGGTCTGTTACTCTATTGTGTCACTCTCCTCGATTTGGCCTACAAGGACAATCAATGTCCAATGCATTAGGGCGACTAGACGATGGTATACTGACCATATACAGACGCTATAGAGAGAGAAAGCTATTTAAAACCGGGGAGGTTTGCCGGCGTAGAAGTCTCCGCCTACGTGCTATATACTCTGCAAGAGAGGGGGTAGATGGGAGAGAAATGCCTTAGAAGGATGATTAGAATGCCTTACATGCTAAGTGGTGTTAATATGTATTGTGGTTAACGGCCAGGGAGTTGTTCGAGTCAGTTTTTCTCATGTGCATACATTGCAATGCTATACCTCCGAGTCCGTAAAGACGATTCTATGTCGCGGAAGCTAATTGCGGTAATACGTAACAAAAAACTTCTTTGATCGCGCAAAACTCAGGTAATGTCGATGTTGTTCTTTCAAAGTATTAGGACAACTTTTTTTTCCTGTGGAAGGCACAAACAAGACACAACATGAGCTTTGAGCTACTGAGGAGCCATCAGTAAAATATGTGACGTATTCGAGTATTCCACCCTGATATAACCCAATGCTGTTCGTAAAGTAGCTGCTCATGGACATAGCTTTCTTGGAATCTATATCAGGGGTAAACGGTCGTATGCGTAGAGACATCGCCCATAGAGTATTCATACATACTTCAAGTAAAAAAATAAACACTTTCTGAGTCGCATCGCAACAAGAAAAAGAAATTCAGAATTTCGTCATGGCGTTGATAGCATTCAGCTCGTAATCCATACGCAAGCGCGAGAAATAATACCGTAGACGGTACTGAAACACCGTCCCCACTAATCGTCGGCTCAGAAGGCAATAAATTAAAGCAATTTTGTGCTCTTTAAAGACGACTTGCTATAGTGCGAGCGCCTTTGACTGAGTGGTGCTGTTTGCGTCGGCGCACATAGATTAATTCGCCGCTTTCTCTCTCTCCTATTTATATTCCCCCTTCCACGGCGTAGGGTAGCTAACCAAACGCTTTTCTGGTTAGCATCCCTGCCTTGTCCCTCTAACATGCAGCTCTCACTTTGCTGCAGCACTTTAGCTGCAAGTGCCGGCTAAAACTTTGTCAATGCACTGTGTATAGGTGTGTAACGAGGTGACATCACCAAGTTATGTGCTTCAAAGCCAACACTTGCTAGAGGCAATACCTTGCACGTCCTCGAAACTCATCCATGTCTTCCATTAAACAGCTGACCACTCTGTACACAGTCAAGATGTCTTCTCCCATTCACAGCAGCTGCACACGAAGTCGAAACGACACTCCTGACTACGCCCATCGCAATCGCATACAAAGAGGAGACGTAGGCAGACAGTCTAGCCCAGAATAGGCCGGCCACAAGTTGACGGTGAAGATCCACAGAGCGGGTTCCGGACGCCGCAGGTGAGTGAAGTGCCCTGCTGGGGCGAATCAGTGGCGCATATTAGGCCCTTGGCAGATTCCATCAATGCAACGCCAAGAACTCGACTTCTTGTTTGATTACCTTCTTTCAGCTGGCTTCCGCTCAAAATTCTTGCTGTTGTTCGGACTATATCCGCTGCAGGGCTATAGCACAGCATACCGTCGAGGTATACATTGTGGGGCTGTAGCATAGAGCGGCAGTCGTTGCCCCACCGCTATCCCGCATTGTACGTAGCTCATCAGCTGAGATATTGCGCAAGTTCGCCCGCGTAATTTCTTTAACTTCTGGAGACCATGAAAGATTCCGGTCAGTCATTTGCATAGGTCTGCACAGGTCTGCTAAGCGCATTGTGCACAATGAGTGCTTAAAGGGTGCTCCCGGTTTTCACACTGTTAAAGAACACCCTTTCAAGAGAAGGCATTGACGAATTCCGCAGTGCTGACGGTTCATATAAGCGCACTCCAAAAATCCCGCCATTTACTTTCGATCGTGAAAAACCATGGCGAAGCTAGCTGAAGGGCCTGCAGAAGGCGCAGTCGTTGTAAACGTTTTGTCGTAAAGCGTGCTACATCAGTGTGTGTATGCCGGGAGGGGCTTTTCCAAGGCACGACGGAATACTACATAGCTGTAGGTGCAGCGCACATGACACAGTATGACATACCAGCAAGCCCAACGACAACCTGCACGACCGGAGTTTAAAGGGACACTAAAGAGAAACAGGAAGTTCAGCTGGAATAAAAGAGGGACCTTCAGGAATGCATGCAGTTTTTGTTGGGTGCAAAAATATGAATTATTAGCGGAGAAATTCGTAAACAAAGACCAAATATCTCTTCCTCAATTTCTCTCACCCCAGATTTGGCGCTGAAGCAGTGTCGTCACAGATTTCACTGCTCTCAGCGAATCAGAATGCGCCATGATACGTCACCGCTTGCGTAAACGGTCGAGGCGCTGGATGCATCATGGCTGCACGCATGGTCGCTGCGTTTGCGTTCGCCGCGATGGATACCGTTGCTGCCGCTGAACCTTGCAACGAAGAGCTCGCCAGGGAAGCAGGACTGCATTTCAGCGATATTCAGTGAAACGGAGCGCGAAATGATCCTCCGTGCTCGAGCGGTAGGTGTTTCCGCGTGCGATGGCGGTGAGCCGCCGGCCGTTTTCAAAACAGAGCTTCGTTTTCGTCGACGGAAGGCGAAGCGTCCGGTCCGCCAGGCGACGATGTTCCCGACAGAACAAGCGTAGAAAGTTGCGCACGTACTCGGTATGGTTATTTCGTGCCTTTATTTAATGACATTCAGCACTCACCGAGCCGCCAGTTTGCTGCTGCAGGGGCACCGATAGGGGGTTTGATGAAGGCCGCATTGAGGGAACAGCTGCTCGAGAAAGGACTGGCCTCTGGGGCGCGCCAAGATACTTTCCGAGGGCAAGATTATACACATAATCCGAGGGCGAGAAATGCAGAGCGCACACCATCGGTTTCTCTGGCTCTTTTGCCGTTTTATCATCGGCAGAGCACTGAGCCACTGCGAACGCCGGGTAGCCGGGGCTCTCCGCGCGACACCACATGAAAGGACACAATCGAGTCAACACTGCCGCTGCCCCTGAGCAAGCGCCTTGGGCCATTTATACAACCCTCAACACTACACACACGAGGCATTTTCTGGCTGTTTCCCGCGAAGTCAACGTTTTTCGAGCCACGCAACACGCAACCAAACACCGTAGAGCGGAACAGGCGCGCGCGACGATGCATTGACCAAAAACTAAACTACGAAGCTATCACGGCCGCATGTATGCCATGCCACTTTTTCTTATTTATTTAATTTTGTGCTAAACTTGTACTTCCTCGCTTGAAACGGTTAAAAAAGTTGGCAAATGCTGTTTATGTACGTTTAAGGTGTATTTCATTTTGTGTTTTATTAGCAGCGATAAATCGCTCTCGACCAATCGTTACCGGCCTGAATTTGTAATCTCCGACGTCACGAACGTGTAGTGCGGGAACTTCGAAGGGGCGTCAGCACCTATCCTTCAGTTTTTCGCTATTTTCTCGCTTATTAAACATCTGTTTGCAGTAAGAATTGTATGGCAGTGATCGTGAAAGGATAATCTACCATTTAGGCTCAACTTCCGGTTTCTCTTTAGTGTCCCTTTAAAGCACTTCGCCCTTAAAGAGAGCTCAACGCCATATCGGAGTATACTGTAAAATAATTTACACCCTTAAACGTGAAAAATGCTGTAAATGTGTCTATAACACCCCAACACCGTTTTTGGTTGTTAGGGTGGGAGTTATGACACACTTACACTCTTTTTCACTTTAAAGGGTGTCAATTATTTTACAGTGTAGGCACGCTTAATATCGGTTTTTGACTGCGCCTAATTGGCGGCAGGGGGTGTCGAACCCACTACCTCCCGCAGCCAATGCACGGGCGCGCCGCGCTCAACCACGAGGCGTCCGACGCGTCGCGCTGTCGCCTACAAGAGGGCTGGCGGCGCAGGCCTTATAATTCACCGACGAGGAGGACAAACATCGGAGGGTTCCTCGGCGACCTCGGCGCGCATGACGAGAGGGCGGCAGCTCCCGCAACGCAAGCGGCGGAACAACGGATTCGCTCCAACAGTCGGCTTCGAAAGTGCATCTCGCTCCGACCGCCGCCGAGTGGCTCCGTGTCGAAACAAGGCCTCCCGGCGGCCGCCACAGCAGCAGCATCAGCCAGGGGCCAGGCGGCGGCGTTTTCCGCCGGCGGTTCAATTGGCGAACAAAGCGGGGCGGCCGGAATTAGTGATGTCGGCCCGCTCTTTTCACGCGGAGCCGCCTTTGTGGCGCGCGCATCGGGCCGCCGTCGCCGCCGCCATGTTGGGGGGTCCCCGACGCGCTGCTCTCGCTGCCGATCGGGCTGACGCGTCGTTTGTCTCTTTCGCTCCGCGCGACACGGTAATTGGGCCGCGAGGGCGGGCCATGGTGCCGTTAGATGGGCACGCCGGGCCACGGCCGAACCACCGTCGGCTCCTCGCTGAAGCGTATAGCGAAACCTTCGCTGCTCACCCCTCCACAGTATATAGTATACACTGCAGTTGTCACGGTGGTCGTTGTCATCGCTGCAAGGTGCACGTGTGTCTGCCGGCAGGTAGCTAGCGGCCATTGTAACGGTCTCAGTCGACGCTGTGGGCGTGAAAGCCGGGAGTACACATACCACCTGTCTATGCATTTTTTTCTTCTCAATTTAGAACAGATAAAAAAAAAGAAAAGAGAATCGCGCGTGACAGGAAGCGCTCACGCACCGTTTTTCCTTTCTGGAAGAGCTGGTGCGTAATCAATTTTAGCGTCCACGTGGCTAATTAAAAGTAACCACTAATTGACTTTTTTTTAATTTGCGTCAGGGGACGAGTTGAAATTGCGAAATCGACGCCGAGTCACGTTTGCTTAGCACAAATGGTAATACTAACACTACTTTCAAGGTATCCAATCTTAAAAGCGTGCAATGAAGTACATTGCCGTTCCAATTTCCCCAAAAGCATACGTCAAGCAGTTCAAGAGGATCATAACTGGAACGCCAATGCATGTTATAGCAGATTTTGATGACGAATGTATTAGGAGTGCTGATAAAGAGACGCACGTTCTTTCCCTAATACAAACTTGTATTGTAAAATGAATACTGTAGACTAAATACAAGAGTGCAATGTTGAGTTATAGTTGGTAGAGGCACATTCTGAGAAAACCAGCGCAGTGGTCCTATGCGTTTTTTTTTTTTCGGAGAATATAGACTTTTTGAGACGAACTCGGTTAAGTTGAATTTCCAATACGAGGAATTTCCAACTAAATAATTAAAAACATAAACTGCGCGTGAACATTTCATTGGTTCCCCTTTTAAGTCCAACGCAAAAGAAATGCGCTTAACACGAACCGGTAATTCAGCTAAAGGCGAACTTTCGCGGCTGCCACTGACGCATATGCTCGGCTCAGCGAGAGATCCGGATTGGTAGACTTGGAGGCGGCCACTTTACAACCTACAGCTAGGCAAAAAAAAAAAAAAAAAAGTGTGGTTGATTCATGGAATTGTTTGCCTGATGACGCTGTCAAGGAACGTAATCCTAAAAAAAAAAAAATTTAGAGACGCTTTTGTGAAACGTAATGTGGTAACGCCTGGTATCTTGAGTCTCGTTCATTGAGTTGTTTCGATAAACTTATTTGTATTTTCTACTGTTCCAAATATTTTACATCTTCTTTGTTGATTAGATGTGTCAGGCCTTGTTTATCTAATGTACAATTTCAATGTAATAGCAAGTTGTTTCCATAATCTTGTTGGTATATTCTACTGTTCTGATTTTTTTACGTACATCTTTTCTTTCCTTTGATGTGTCAGACCTTGTTTATCTAATGTACAATTTCAAGGTAATAACATACTGGAATGACGAATGACACATTTCCGAACATTGTTTTTCCCTCAATACTACCCTGCAAGGGGCCTTAGGAGCTAGTATATAAAATTATGATGATTATGATGGTGATGTTGTTTCTGCGGACAAGTTACACCTGCGTCGATGGTGACGTGAGATGACACCAAGAACCATGATTGAAAAAGTTCTTCAGATGGCCTGCAAGCTGGTGTTCAGACATGACGTAGATGATAATGACCTGGACGGGCTTCGGCACTCAAGGCCTTAAGGGCTCTGCTGAAGTTCTTAAGGGCTTGTGAATTGTGCGACCGGCTTTGAACGTTGTAGCGCGTATAGGGTTGCGTTATTGCGCGAATTTTCTTACTTCACTTTTTATTTTTTTATTGATTTGTTTGTTTCTTCTATCACCTTTTATTCCCTTTACCCCTTTCGCCAGTACAGGGTAGCCAGCCGGTATTTACACTGGCTAACCTCCTTGTCTTTCTTTCCCTTTCTTTTTTTTTCTCTCTCTATTTCAACAACACGAGGATACTAAGAAAGTTTTTTTTAGAAGTTCTTGTGACATGTCAGCTTTCGTAACAGCGCACAGGATTGCACGGTGTCAGCAAGCAATTACAAATTTGCTTATGAGTGTATAAAACAATTTTGGTGTTAATGCTGTTCGATGTACAATTTCCTGCCGTTGATATTTGGGTGCACACGCAATCTCAGTTTCCTATACTGTTTTTTTAATCACTTCGAATAAGGCGAACTTCTGGTCAGACGAAGATTTTCACAGTCATTTGTTATATTAAAAGAATGTCCATTAGCGAATCTTTAGTTAACCTCTTAGGCAGTACGATTTGTTGTGTCCGTCTCTCCAGGTAGTCAACCTAAACAGACCAAATTGTGCTATATTCTACATGCGATAAAAATTAATAATAATAATAATAATAATAATAATAATAATAATAATAATAATAATAATAATAATAATAATAATAATAATAATAATAATAATAATATTTATTTATGCACACCAAGAACAAATACATAGTAGGCGGGCCTGTCGAAGCCTGAATGGCTTGTGTGACTAGGCCCGGCAGCGCCGGCAACAGCGATGAGATCAGCGTATATACATACAGACGTTACCTTAATGCCGACAAAAATTGTGCAAAGAAAAAAAATTAGATACATGTTATTCCAATGTAGCGTGAACATATTTTCACGCTTACCTAGACAACAAAAATTAAATACATGTTATTCCAACGTAGTGAACATTTTTTTCACGCATGTATAGACCAAAAAACAAAAATTAAAAACATGTTAAGACAACGTAGTGAACATTTTTTCACAGATATATATATACGTACAGGTTAAGGCAACCAAATTACATCCAATAAACATATACCCATACAAAACAGAAAACTCAAATGGAAGATGACATTTTCTTTAAAGCCCTGTTTGACTGAACCGAGAAAATTTCGTCAGGCAGATCATTAAAGATTTTTGGCACATAGACAGATCGTCGTGCCTCACCATACCTAGTTGATGAACGAGGAACTTTAAAACGCTTGTTGTCCCTCAAAAGTCGAGGGGCTACGTATTTCTCTCTGAATTGGTCGTTCCAAAAATGACGAAGAACAACAGTTTGCTTAAATAACGATTGAAATGAAGGAAAACCTAATGCTGAAAATAAATTTTCATCTGACACCTGGCCACAGCCATAGGCAACACTTTTCAAAATATTTTTTAATAAGCTGTCAATTCGTGTTTGCCATCGCAATGCGCAGAAAGCGAATACGGCGATTCCATATCGCAATATGCTGTACGCGAGAGCATGCACTATGGTTTTCTTTACCGATAATGGAGTAAAACCTTTTATATTAAAAAGCAACCAAGCGACACTCCTAAGTTTGCCACACAGATAGGCCAGATGATGCTGCCACGACATGCTGCTATCAATAAATAAACCGAGATATCTCACACAGTCTACATACTGAACCGGGGCACACGTACATGAAACGCAGTGCTGGTCATGCAAGAATACTGGGATGTTTATTGTTGTGGTCTTTAAGGGATTTCTAAAACATGTTAACTGTGTCTTCTTGATATTTACATTGATACAATTTTTCGCAAACCAGTGCATTACCCTATGTATTGTATTTTGCAGGGCGGCCACAGCCCTTTCATAATTTATATGCTTCGTTAATATTACTGTATCGTCAGCGTACTGATAGATAGTACCTTTAGAAATTACTAGAGGAAGATCGTTTACAAATATGTTAAATAAAAGAGGTGATAAAATTGACCCCTGAGGAACACCGGCTGTAAGCCATTGCTTGCTACTGACGGTTTCCTTGTCGGCCATAACCATCTGTGACCTACCACACATGTAGTTTCGCAGTACGTTGTGAAATGGTCCTCTGAATCCCATTAAAGTTAGTTTCGCTAGTAGAATGTTATGATTCACTGTGTCAAAAGCTTTTGCTATGTCTAGAAATAGCGCACAGGTGAATAAGTTGTTTTCAAATGCCGAATGTACTTCATCTGAGAATTCTTCTAACAGGGCTGTGGTACCTCGATTCGCAACGAAACCAAACTGTCTGGGCGATAAAATCGAAAACTTCATTAAAAAAGAAGTCATGCATTCGTACAGGAATTTTTCGAGTATCTGGGAAAGTACCGGCAAAATTGAGATTGGTCTATAATTTTCAACCTTATCTTTCCTGCCTCCCTTGTATAGTGGCTTAACTATAGCCGTTTTCAGAGTCTCGGGAATTACTGCAGTTTCTAAAAAGCCATTAATTAAAAAAAGCAAGATATTCGCAAGCACATCGAAGTTTCTTCGGAGAGTGCCTACTGATATGCCATCTATTCCTGGTGTTTTACTTTGCCGAAAACTAAAAAGAATCCTTTTCAGGTCAGGTAGTGATAAGCTAGGCAAAAAAGCGGACGCCGACACAGATTCCTTCAACGTACAATGATTTTCCTGTTGGGTTAAAGCGTTTTCAGAAGCATGCGAGAAAAAACGGTTGAATGCGTTAACTACCACAGTTTTGTCATCTGGAAATGAGTCGATGGGATTAGTAAGCACGTCACTTCCTCTCCTAAGATTATTTATTAACGACCACGTTTTCGCGGGACTTTTGCGCGATTGGTTGAATTTATTTAAAAATACATTCTTTTCGCTGTTCGCAAAAGCCCGACTACCCTTATAATAATAATAATAATAATAATAATAATAATAATAATAATAATAATAATAATAATAATAATAATAATAATAATAATAATAATAATAATAATAATAATAATAATAATAATAATAATAATAATAATCAATCATGTTTATTTAACGTGCCCAGGAACAACACTAAGGTCTGAGTGCTGGCGCACGTATACATTACAAACCAAAAAACAAAACACTGTAAGGGAGAATCATTACAAAATAAATGAATAAATAAAAATTGTGAAAAGAAGAGAGTACGGACAACAAAACGCAAAGTTGATACAAAAGAAAAAGGAGGAGAAGGGCACTTGAACAATAATAATAATAATAATAATAATAATAATAATAATAATAATAATAATAATAATAATAATAATAATAATAATAATAATAATAATAATAATAATAATAATAATAATAATAATAATAATAATAATAATAATAATAATAATAATAATAATCAATCAATCAATCAATCATGTTTATTTAACGTGCCCAGGAACAACCCTAAGGTCTGAGTGCTGGCGCACGCATACATTACAAAGCAAAAACAAGACACTCAGGGAAAATCATTAAAAAATAAATGAATAAAAATAAAAATTCTGAAAAGAAGAGAGTACGAACAACAAAGCGCAAAGTAAATACAAAAGAAAAAGGAGGAGAAGGGCGCTTGAACAATACATGAAATTATAATACAAGGCAAAGCTCGGAAAAGAACGATGACAAGGAATTATGAAAGATATCAAGTTCACGAAAGTAAGCGTTATAAAGATTCTGTATTCTGTGGACAGTTGAGTGTTCGTGATGACAGGCAGGAACATGGAAAGGTCTATGTTCTCTGGTGATCTTGCGTGGGATGCGGAACATGACACAGCTGAGAAGTTCGGGACATGTGAGGTTACCATGAAGGAGTTTAAAGAGAAACAGAAGGTCAGCGCGATTACGTCGGTCGCGAAGTGAAGGCAATGACAACAATCCAACAGTGCCAGTACAGGGTGCAATGTCCTGGTTTGCAAAGCGGTGATTATATATGCTTAGAAACTTCTTCTGGACACGATCTATAATGTCACTGTTGGATTTAGAAGAGCCATTCCAGACGACCGACGCATATTCGAGTTGAGGAAGACAAATGGTTGTGTATAATTTGCGGAACGGTGTAGGAGACTTGAATTCTCTCGATAGTCTGCATACAGAACCAAGAGAGCGCATACCCCGCATTGTAACACGCTTAGTGTGAGCCGAAAAGTGTAAGGTTGCATCAAAAAGTACACCAAGATCATTGATCTCGCAGACCTTACACAACGGCACAGAATCTATAGAATAAGAAAAAGAAATACTTGCTGTTTTGCGTGTGAAAGTCATGACTTTGGTCTTAGCAGCATTCAAGGTAAGGTTATTATCCTTGCACCATTTAGAAAAGGAAAACAGGTCAGACTGCAGGGCGTGACAGTCATCAACAGTGTGAATTTTCTTTAAAATCTTGATGTCATCGGCATATAGGAGGAAAGAAGAGTTCCGAATAACAGAAAGAACGTCATTAATAAAAATTAAAAAAAAGGAGTGGTCCTAATACTGACCCTTGAGGGACGCCGCTAGTTGCCAAGTAAGAAGAAGATGTTTGGCCATTGACGTTAATATAACACGATCTATCAAGAAGATAACTGCGCAAGAGATTCACAACTGACGAGTCAACATCAAAGTGCGTAAGCTTGAGCAGAAGCAGCGAGTGGCTGACTACATCAAAAGCCTTGCTGAGATCACAGTAAATGGTGTCAACTTGCCCCCTTTGAAGTACCGGCGTGGAGATCTGTGTCATGAAACTTGCGAGATTTGTGATAGTGGAGCGGCCGGTGAGAAATCCATGCTGATTCGGAATGAGCGAGTTCTTCACAGTAAAAGACAATATGTTGTGAAGAGCAAGCTCAAAAATCTTGGACGTAGCACAGAGAAGAGAAATTGGGCGATAATTCGACACATCTGATTTACATCCAGACTTAAATACAGGAAAAACACGAGCAGTTTTCCACATGCGAGGGAAAGTGGAAGCATTCAGAGAGTTATTAAATATAGATGTCAATACTGGGGCAAATATACACTGCCGTAAGTATTTAAAATTGTGGAGGGGATGCCACCAGGGCGGCAGGATAGGGAAGGCTTCAAGCGCTTAAGGCATTCGCTGATCAGCTTTTCATCAAACAACACAGGACTAGATGTCGGAGCCGTTGTGTGCCGCTGACTGACATCAGCGTTGAAACCTGAAGGTTTATATAAGGAAGAGAAATGGGCAGCAAAGCAATCCGCGACTGCTTAGACTTCTACTCCTCTAGAGTCGAGCAGGCGAAAATACTCTCCGCGATTACTAGAGCGCTTGCGGATATACTTCCAAATTCCGCCGGATCATGAGTCATGATCCCGCTTATAGAGGCGTTTGTAGAGAGTTCGAAAAATAAAAGCGGAATTCCTCATTCCACTTATTAAGCACAGGACTTTTGGATTTACGGTACGCGCGATCTTTATACATGTACTTTAGGGCAGTGATAAGTTCAGATGAGAACCAGTGGGGATACTTAGAGTGTTTAGGACTATACTGAGGAATGTATTTGCGCATACTGCTCAAAACAAGCTCAGTAAACTTATCTATTTGGACATCGACATTGGTTTTTATCTGTGGCCAGTAACCAATCGGTGGCGGACAAGAAATCGTACAAGCCGACATAATCACCTCGCTTGAAAGCAAAGCGAGGCGGTTCATAAATGCCAGTGAATAATAATAAATAAATAAATCAATCAATAATTGATTTATAGTGCTCAGGAAAAACCATGAGGTCTGAGTGCTGGCACACGTATCCATAGAAAAAGAAATACAGCAGGGGCATATAAGTAAAAAAAAAAAACAATGCAAGAAAACAGCAGCCCTTCCACTGGGGTGGAGATGGAAGACCAGCGAAGCTGTACTATGGTGGGAATTACGTATTTCCAATTATGACTATTAAGATGTGATGGTGTAATTGGTCATTTGAACTATAAAAGAATGAGAAATATATATGATCCGGTGGTTTTCATTTATTTAGTGACCACAAGGACCGTGGCCTTATGGTCGCTACGGTACACTGCCATAGGGTGTACGGCAAAGGTTGACACGTTCTTCATAAACACATCACCAACGCCGCGCGCGTTCGGTGAGAACGCGGGCAAAACGCCGCCGCCGTTGACAACAGTTGTGCACGTTGTTTGTGTGACCGCACACAACCGCTGTCAAAACGCTGGCTACGTGACGGAGCGGCTAAACGCCGTTGTCGACACTGTTAGGGCAATACTTCTTTCTCCGTGGTTAGGGGAGAGGCGGGCAAGAGCCCAGAGATAGTCTGCCGCATAGGCGGCAGAGTGCGAGCATGCGCCGCAGTGGGAGATCGGGCACGCACACGCACAGTCTAGGGTGCCTCGATGCCCTCCTCGCCCACCGCTCCCCTTCCAGTGGGAAGTCGCGTTTGCTCTCCGCCGTGCGTTCGCTTCTCGTGAAAGCGCGCGTCCTTCGCCCTGGCGCGCTTTCAGTCTCACATACAGCATACGGCCAATCAGAGTTTTTTTTTTTTCAGGTATTTCAGTTGGTATTTCAGTAGGTATTTCAAATGTGCGGAACAGAAGGGCGAGGAGGTAAGGCAATAGTGAAGATGGTTGTTTGCTTTGCAATATGCTGTAGGAGTCAGAAACACACATCCGCAACTGCAGAAAATTGCTCACTCAAATGACGCAAATATTCATTATGTACGGGCTATAAGATAACCGCAGCAGTGCTGTTCTCCCCCCCCCCCCCCCCAAAAAAAAAAAAAAAAAAAATCGTTGTATTGTGAAAAAGCCAGCTTTCCAGACGGTTTTCCAGACGGTCACGTACGTTAGGAAGTAAAAGCAAAGAAAACTGCAACCAAAATTTATTATAGAATCCGACGTTTCTGAGCCCTGCCGGCTCCTTTTTCAGGGGTGAGATGGCGTGAGGCGTAGCAGGCAACTCCATCGTTTATTTAGCCATATTAGGATATTGTCATATTCGAATGGAATTGACAGTCCTGTCACCAGTAGGATGGTTCAATTTGCTTAGAAACTCATCACAAATCCGAGAACACCTAAGGACTTCTTACGAGTTGTGAATGCGATATCATTAATTAATGTCCAATTGAACGCCGCTGAGCGGTGCTTCGAGTTTTGCGCTGTTTTCAAGTTTTGCTGCGTGCCGAGGCCGCCGACGATGCAGATGCTTCAGACTCCAAAGCGGTGCTTGAGCCAGCAAGCAGCAGCAGCCTGCGGTGCGAACGCCACACGTCACCGACGTCCTGCGCGACCGAGGAAGCAGTAGAGTCCACCAAGCCCGGCTGACGCGCGCAACAGCTAAGCTCAGTGGGGTGAGAGAGGCACGTCGCCGCGATGCCCTCCCACCTCACGCAGCACCTGGCGCACTATTGCAGCAGCAGGTGTTCCGTCCTGCCCACTCAGCTCCGTCGAGGCGCGCTCGTGATGTGGCATCGCAGCGAATGGGAATTTAGGTGCCGTTTCGTTGCTCATGGGCCATTTGATGCTTTCGCATCAATGATATTCAATAACCAATAAACGAGGCATCTAAACCGAAACGGGTAGCTGCTTCGCGTGACGTCACGATGAGCCGATGACGATGAGTCGATGCTAACGTCAAAATAAAGCATAGGCCACACGGTTTAAATGAATTATTGGGCCCGTGGCCCCGAAGAGCCATGGAAAGGTACGATTTATTAGCGTTCAAAATTTATTGAATGTAGGGATATTGCTGGAAAATAAAAAAGTTAAGTTTATAAGAGCATTGTATATTGTACTGTCACTGTGTATGATATGGGATAATATCAAAATATTAAGAATCATATTCTGGGGCTTTGCGCGCCAAAGCCACGATATCATTATTATGTTGTCGCAGTTTCACCTGAAAGGCGAAGCATCAATTGCGATAGCAAACTTGTAGAGAGCTATACGGAGTAATGATGTTAGCTTTATCAGCTGTATAAACTTGGACATGCAGCAGCATCGGCAACACGCAGAACTGTTGTCGACGCCATCGGCGTTTTGCCCGCGTTCGCTCAAAATGCGTGCGGCGTTGGTGACTGTTGCTGGAGCCTCTGATATAAATAGGCACTGCGTGCCGCAGCTAAACGTCGCCTCCCTTCCCTCCCCCTCCCCAACGGCCTCTCGCTCGTCGGAAGAAGGCGCGTTTGCTCTACATACATGGTGATTGTGAAGGAGAACAGAGACGCCTACTTCTGCAGCCCTTAAGCGAGCACGGCGCAGAACGCGCGTTTGTTCTCCGCCGTGCGTTCACTCCCCGTGAAAGACGCGCCCCTCGCGCCCTTTCACTCGCACATACAGCGTTCGGCTCGCGGCGACGATTTCTTCTCCAAATGACGTCATACGGAACCTCACGGCGACGGCGACGGCGACGCCGACGGCAGAAATCTGCTTTTTAGTGTCCATATAATTGCTATCGCAATAAAAAGGAAGCTGACGATGTATTCTAACGACGCGGGGAGATTTTCCAGGTCTTTCGAACTAGACAGTGGCGATTTCAGCGACGATATTAGCGCTGAAGGATCGCCGTTTGTTTTTGACCCGCCGCCGCCGCCGCGCGAAGCAGCTGACGGGTCTAAGCTTAACGCATTGCGCTGCGGCAAAACGAAGAGAAGCACCGGTCATCACGTCTGTCAAAACGGTTATTGTCGACCGTCGCCTCGTAGAAAAAGGAGCCAGCCTCGTCGTTGTAGATTCTGACGTCACCGACACAGGGTGGCTAATAAAAAGTCGCACATTTGTGTGCATGAGTCAGGATAACGCAACCAATCTTTCATATTCATTTTCAAGAAAACTAAGTTAATTGCAGTCATATCGTTCTGCACAGATAATCAGAGTGCAAAAAAGAACGTATATTCAAAATTTCATGAAGATCAGTGGACATCGAAAAATAGCCGGAGTTGCCCTTTAATGCATTTTTTAACGATTTGACAGGCACGCAAACGCTTTTCGTAGTCCTTGAGAGTAAACGGCGAGAAGTGTTACTGACGAACGATTGATGTTAGCCGGCGTCTTTTGGATGTGCATGCAGGATCCCAAAAGGAGCCGCCGAAGGTGGTTCTTTTTTTTTTTCTTTCTCCAAGACGACAGCGCTGTCGGGGCTAATGTGGCGATCAAAAAGCTCGCAGTGTTCTGCCCTAGCACTGCGATTAGAATTAAAGTGAAGATATCCTCCCCTTTGTTTTGGTTTTCTGAATACGGAAAAGGACGGGTTCGGTCACTCTCTTTTCACGAGGACATCTAAGAAAGGGAGAGTACCGGAATTTTCTCGTTCCACTGTAAACTGTGTATCCGGCTCTGCGGAGTTCTAGTGCGTGAGCAAATTGTCCACCTGGGTTGCCTTCACCACGCAAAAACAAATCGTCCACGTAGCGCACAAATATTCTTGACTTGGGGGTGAAAGTGGAAAGCGCCTGCTTTTCGATGTCCTCCCTGGCGAGGCGGTGACTGTGACGGAGATTGCGGCACCCGTAAAGATCCACTATTCTGTTTGTAGAACTGGTTAAAGAGAAGTAAGTGCTTGAAAGGCAGAGTTCCAATAACCGACAGTTGTGAGTAATAAAAACAAATCACCGCCCCATCTACTCCGTGAAGGTGGTCGAACAGCGAAGCTGTGTTGAACGACGTTACTTGCGGGGGATGGGACGCGTCTGCGTCCACGGGCGACGGCGTTCCTAGCACGCTTCTCACGCTTTTTCTACGACGTTCCCAGACAAGAGTCCTTGACCAAAGCTCCGTATATACAACCAACGCTAACGCGAACTCCTCTCACACCCCAATCCTCCGTTGACCTACTTTTTTCCTACACCATCATTGGTTGGCGCGCCTCGTGCTCTCCCCCTCCAGCGCGAGTATTGGACAGCGCGACTTACGTCGACCCCCCTCCCCGTTCTCCTTTTCATCTGCATCCTCTCACAGCATTCTCACACTGCAGGAGGAAAGGGGTCAGTCCAACCCTTTTCCCCCTGTTAAGCTCTTCTTTTCCTCTCCTCTCCCGCTAGGTCACGTGGGCCCTATTTAGCGAACGGCAACGACGGCACAGGATCCGCATAAATAGCTGCGCTGTAAAAATCAGTAGCCCCTTCCCTGTTGAGGAAATGGGGGTAAGCGAAGCTTGTGTTTCTTCGGTGTTCCTCGGAACGGATTGCACTGACGAGTACCACGTTGTGCTCGAACCACAACCGGTCACACGCACTGTAGCTGGGTACGAAGTTCCGGTTGAGAAACTCGCGTTCAAACTTGGCTGTCGCACCGGGGAACTTAGCGCTAGCGTTGCCAAGGCGTGCACCACCGTTGTCGGGTTCCTGGAGGGCAAGACGACGCCGACGTTTCGCCTGGGATTCGAAAGCCCTCACGCTAGAATGGGCACGTCGACGACGAGCCCGTTCTCGAGCGAGTTCGCGGCGCCATTGCTCAAACGCAGCCTGCTCCTCGGCGGAACGCACCACGCACGCCTTCCCATGAGGGCGCCGAAACTGATCTGAGGCGAGGGAAGCCCGGCGGAGCGCGCGCCAATCCACTTTCCTTTCCCTCTCCACGACACACCAAACGACCCTGATTAGTCGTGCTCATCACGTGATCCAGCGCCGGCGCAGCTTTCCTCGCACCTGTTCTTTCTTTTTCCTTCCTTCTTTCTTTCTTGTCCCTGGGTCATACCTGCATATCCCTGGCTCATACCCGTATATGCAATGCGGGTATGCGCCACACGTGAGTTGTTGCGTGACTACAACGCCACCGAAACTTCTGAGACAATACAAGCTTCGCTCGGTCTTTCAGTGCGGGGACATGTTCGAGTACACAACGTGACGCTGAAAGCGCGAGGGGCACAGGCCCCACTAGTGGACAGCGAAACCGCATCAAAGGGCACCATGCAGTCGTTATAGTCAGGAATCACATTGGACGCTATTTCCACGAAAGGAAGGAAGGAAGGAAAAAGTGGAGAAGGAAAGGCAGGGAGGTTAACCAGTTCAGCACAACCGGTTTGCTACCCTACACATGGGAGCGGGATGAGGGGGAATGAAAGATGGGGAGGAGAGAGAGAGAGAGAGCACATAACACAGCACACTCATCGTCAGTCACAGTCCGTCACTGTTGCGTAGTACGTGACATCACTGTCACAGCCGCTTGTTCAAGCCCGTTTCCTTTAAAAACCTAAGTAGTCTCTTCGTCGCCTTCAGCTGCGATGTCTTCTGTCGACGACACGTGAGAATCGTTTCAATTGACATTGGTCGATTGTCCAGGTCTGCTAGAACGGACGCCAGGGACTGTCTCGGAACATTGTATTCAGGGCAGTCGCATAGAATATGTTCTATAGCGTCTCCTCGCAAAGACAGGCATTGCAAAAAGCGTTGTCGGCCATTCCAATGAGAAATGAATAAGATTTCGTGAATGCCACGTACCCCTAGCCATAAGCGATAAAGCATAGTGGCCTCTTTTCGGCGGAGTCCAGTTGGCATACAGAGATGCATTAAAGAGGGCAGGTGGTAGTGACGATTGCTCCGGTTGGTCTGGCTGCTTGGTGTGCACCATAGAGAGAGCGTGATCCCCTGTGCAAGCACTCGAAGTCTGCTTTTCCACGAAGCGCCCTGAGTGGCCAATGTAGGTTTCCATTTTTCCGGTGACAGGACAGAATATCTTGTCAAGGTATGTATATAGGTTGACAGGGCTCGTAGGGGGGAAGATGTGAAATCTACTATGGGCCGTAGAGGAATTCCTGTTTTACGAATCTCCGGGAGACCATAGAATCTTGGGGTGTGGCCGTTTCTGCATAATAAACTCAAGTAAAAGATTTTGAATTCTGGATGTTCCTTGAAAATTTCTGAAATAATTTCGTTCATCTGAGTTTGGGTTTGCGACGCTGGATCGTTCTTGATCTTGGTGTAT